>NC_081793.1:15401879-15679379 GCF_963082965.1 Carassius carassius | reverse complement strand
CTGAAAACAGCTTCCAGGTTATTCTTCCACATTACATAAAAAAAATTTGTCTTCTTATTTTGTCCCTACCTTAGCTGGAGGACATTCCTCTCAGTCAGTACCAATAAAACCAGGACAAGGAAAATGTCACAGGCCCACTCTAGATTTCAGGGCTAATTGCTAGTGACTGTTTTTAGGGACTTACAGTAGCAGGAGTGACATCACCAGCTATTTCTCTATTTACTTCCAACAGCTGTAAAAAAAAATTACACATCCAGTATGCACAGTTTCTGCAAAGAGCTTAAATCCATAATGTCTTTATCTTTAAGATTTCATAACAAATGTCTTAACTTGCATAGCCTAATACAGCAGGTCTCACCTAGTGGATTGCAACCAACCACAAAATCATGCATAGTTTAAAAATAAATAGGCTTTTCAACTTTTAAAAAGGAGGAGAAATTCACATATTTTTGTTGTTAATGTCAAAGAGCATGCGTCCACTATTTTGGCACAAATTCATCTGTCATTAATGACAAATCTACACTCCTAAGGTGGCATAGGAGCGTTTCTGAAGTGGTATTTATGTGTCTTTGCACAGATTGTTTAATGCTGCAGCATTAAATCACAGCATGTCTTTTATACAGCACTGCCAACACTCTCTCATGACTAATTCATAATTATTTTATGAGGTGGCTAATTCGTACGACCTCACACGTATTGTTTTGTTTATTTCTGTGAGGGTAGGTTTAGGGGCACGGTAAGGGGTGGTCCTTTGTACAAATTCCTATGAATTTTTCACAAATCATACATATTCTTACAAGTGAGGTCATACAGTACAAATTCATATGAATTATCCACCTCGTAAATGGTTTGGTTTCATTTTAAGTTTATTGTCACATCAGCTTCACAGTCTATTTCATGGCAAAACTTATACATTAGAAAAACAATATAGTAGTACACAATACAAAATAGAATAAAAATAAATTGATATAAAAAGTATTGAACAAAATTCTATAAAAGGAATTGTACACATTTTTTTTGGGTCCATCTTATAAAACAAGTCATTAAGACTATGTCCTGATAATAACGTTTGTCTCATGACATTAAATATTAGGCAAACCATACGCACGTTTAGCCAAACATAAATAGTAAAACATGTAGGGATTTACAATGAGATAAGGTTGGCATTGCACCTAATTTTGAGCAGACACAGAGCAGCCTCAACTCTGCTGTGTAAAGAAAGACACCTTAATATAAATGCACAATGTAAAATATATAAGCAACATTATGCAATATATAAAAATATACAAATAGAATACAACCCAAACTACTTTAATAGTTCACCTGCAAATGGAAAAAAATGGTGCCAATTACAAAGCGTTTCATGCTGTAAACTCTTGCTTACTTTTAATCTTTCACTTTAAAAAACATTTGTTTACTTTTGTACAGAACTTTTTTATATATATATATATAAATGATACATCTGACACAGTGTTGGGGTGAGCACTTGACGCCTGATATAAAATTAATTTCATCCTGAACTAAACCTAGTTGAGAACTGCCCTAATGTATTAGCCTCACTCCAAAGTCACTCCCATGAGGATTTAGCGCTCTGGTATTACATCGGTCAGATTCAAATGAGGTGAGTTTCTGGCACAAATTATGCTGACCTAAAAGTAAGGTTATGCAGAAGGTAAATTATTTACCAAATTATGTATCATTTTGCTTCACACTGTTCCAGAAGAACATTTCTAAAGACAAATAATATAACTATTTCAAACTAAATTTCACTATGAAGAACAAATAAAGCAACTATTTTATGAACCTGACAGAATAACACCACAGAGAACAGAAGCATTTGGCCGGGTCTCGTCAGTCTACTTCGAATTATGATGCTTTTGGGAAATGCAACCCTGGAATCGATGTCACAGAACATCATTCCACACATAAAAAACCATGACCTACAGAGAATATTGATTAAAGTCAGAGATATTGACCACATTGACAGCAAAAGCATCTAATACCAGAGATTATCCTTCTAATTATCAGCTGTTCTGCTTAACAACCTAATTGTTAACTTAAACTACAGATAGCGAATTATGGTGTTGTAGACCTACTATATTGATAAAAAATAGTCACAGAAATGCAGGAAAAGATAATTAACTTCCTATGGTAGTTCCTAAAACTGGTAAATTGTGGCCATAAATAACCCAACACCTTCTAGATAAATGGTGTTCGTTTTCCAAAATAAAATAAGCTCAATGCAACAAAGACCTTAAGACTCCAAGCAGTAATTTTATTAGTGTTATGAATTGTTTTGTGTGTGTGTCACTATAGCTGCAAATTACCAGTAGGCTTATGTGGCTTTATTTAACACCTGCCCACGTTAAGTCACAAGTAAAACTGAAGAGACAACCTCTCTGTACCTTTGACAGTAGTACATACTACAGGGCTGCACTGTACTTAATGAGCGCTGGTAGATGGGTGGGTGAACCCAGTCTCCGGGCTTTTAAGAAGTGCAGTGTACGCGATACACTCCCAACATACAGTACTCACCTGTGCTCATTATTATCCGCAGACCTTTTCAGAGTCCAATGTCATGGATGTCTCACGCTCGGCTATCAGCGCGCTCCGTACATATTTCAATCGCCCGGTGCTCGTCAAAGTGCTCGAGCCAACGAGGGGAGTAATTAAAAAAGAAAAGAAAATAAAAAAAATAACTCCGCCACATAAGCCCTCGCACCTCCGGATCAAGAAAAGTCGTTGTTGTGTCTTGTAAAATCGGTAAAAAAACGTAGTGCGCAGCGCTGCGGCCGCATGCACGAGCGGGGTGTTGCCGTGTGGCTGTGATGCGCTCGTGCGTATTTGCCTCAGCACCATTCCTGCACGAGCAGCTATCTGACTGCTACGTATAGCGACAGCGGGCGGCTGGGAAATGTAGTTTATGTGAGGGAATGACATTATCAAACTCCGGAGTTAACTACAGCAATAATCATGTAAATGAAATGGCTATTATTAATATTCAACAGTCACAAGAAAAGAGCCCACTCAATATCTGTAGCAACATATGACTGGGGCCCCCAGGGGCCTCTGGTGGCACTCACCAAGCCTCCACACAACGGTTAAAGTAATAATCACCATAAGTCAAAGCGGGATGAGTTGATGCTGCACTTTCAACATATCTACGCACTTTCAAAAGCAACACCAATTAATAATCTTAAGATATAAATATATGAAAACGCAAATAAAAAAAACGACATTTAAATGGCTGTACAGCGCAGTGTTTTAGTATGGTGATAATGGTTCATATTTTTCATTTTAAGGTTTTAGCCATTTCTTTTTGCAATTTAAATATTTTGTCATTTTCTTTTTTTATGTAGTTTAAATTTTAGTACGTCAAGTTAAACTAAGTGAAGAGAAAATTAGAAATGTAGCTGAAATAGGTTTTATAATTTCAGTTAACCTTTATTTAAATCAACAAATGTATGGTTTTAGTTCACTATAACAACCCTGTGCAACTGCATGGTAGAATCACGTGCATAAGCAAATTAACGCCATCTAGTGTAGAAGTATGATAGTCTTTTCAGTTAATATAAGAAATCCGACAACCACTGAAATGATTTGTTACAGCAAACAATCAGCAGTGTTAAATGAAGATGCTTTAAGTCATCACTTTGGCAGAAGGCAATCACACTGCATGTCAGACAAAATTTATAAACAATCACTTTATTGCATTTCTTTATATTTATTCATTTTAAATTGATTAAATACTAGCTGCAGCTGAAGCCATTAAAAAGCATCAGCGTGTGTTATTGAGGCCCACTTTGTTACACAGATAGTCCATTAGATCCTGTAATGATCACAAATGTCTGGTTATGCTACATTTCTTTGCCTCTTTAAGCAGCCACTTGAAGTGATGAGGGTTTTAAACTGCTCACCTTGATCTTTCGCATCTGATCTAAAGCCACATCATCAAGCAACTCAACACTGATGTCATCTTTATTGTCTTCAGAAAGGAACAGAGTCTTGAAAAGGTGGAAAAGGATCATTATCGAATGCTATGGAGCAAAATAAATGTCGCAATATACACTTACTTCTCCATGGGAAGTGACTATTGTTGCGGTAGCCATCATTTCATCACCGACGGAGCGACTTGCTTGTCTGTTTGTCAAAAGAAAAACTGCTTTTTTTTTTTTTTTAAATGACAATCCATTTCTGAAGAGAAAGTCACTGATTTAAAAAAAAAAAAAAATTTATATATATATATATATATATCACATGCAGGGAAAAGTTACCTGAATTTACCCCCTAACCCAAATGCTTGATCACTCATTTTGACAACTCGTCCTTGGGTCCTTTTTGCACTGATAGTTGACGCACACCTGTCAATGAGAGTCAAGAGGAATCATAATTGATAAACAATATCTAACCATTAGGAATGAGCACAACATGGACAAACAGAGTTATTTAACCCTCTGGCATTCCTCATTTAGGAATCACACTTAAGATCTTCTGCAGTCAAAACAGAAAGAAGACAATAAGCAAATCTTTAAAAGACACATCATAAAAGTAATTTGTATTTTGAGATTACTTCATGTCACTAGACAATGTGTCAACCACTGAAAAACAAATACTATAAAATGTTTTTTAATTAATAGTTAACATTAAAAATACAGCAAAGGCTTTTATAATCCAATGCATCAAAGACTGACTGGTGACAACTAGTGAGAAAAATAAAGCAAATCATGTATAATAACAACCAGATGCCTGTATAAAAAGTGCTGCGTACTCCCTAGTTGCTTTTAGATTTTTAAGACTTAAAGAACATTATTAGGTTTTGCATTTGGAAATATAATTAATTATCATTAAAGACTACTTCATCATGGCTGATTTTAATATTGAATTCCCTCACCAAAAAAAAACTGCTTTGTATTTTCGTTCCTGTGGCGGCAAGAAAGATTGCAAGTGTCAAAACTTTTTTTTGGAGACCACTTAGCATTTTCTAATTATGTCCACAGTTTTTCCGTGTTCATATAACAAGTGTCAGAGAAAAAAAAAAAAAAACACGACAAAAGTTTACCTCAGGCTTCCAGTGCTCTTGCTGTTGTGTAGGGTCTTCTTAGCAGGTTTCTGTGATGACAAGACTCGCAAGTAACATTTAAATTAGGCACCCACAAAGATGACTAAACAAATGGAGGGTCAGTACCTTTAGGCCTTCCACTGTCTTGTTTTGACCCGATGACCTTTGTTGGCCTGCTGTAGCATTTAAACCTAAAAGAAATGAAAGCTAACCTTAAAGGAAATAAAGTTACATTTAAAACATGACTTCATAAGTTGCCTCAAACCTTTTTTGCTTGGTTTTCGAGATAGCGGTTTGCGAATTTCTGGAGAAACGCACTATAAGAAAGAAAGAAAGACCGAAAACAACCACAAGCACCAATTTGAGTGATGCGGTTACCTTCAGCGAACACCAGAGGCCAGCAAAATCATTATTTTACCGTGAGTGCCATCGTGACCTCCCCCACAGACGTGTCACTGTCTGAAAAACATTAGAGATTATAAATACTAATAACCATAAAACTATAAAGACACTACGAACAGTCTCTGTGATCGTCGTACCATTCATGAGGTCTTTTATCAGCGTGGTGTGGAGGGATTGCGGCATTTTCATCAGCTCGATTTTGAAGACACGGTCTACAGTTGCCAGTAATTTGTTCAGATTGGCCTCCATTTCATTTATCCGGTCCTGTGCTGTTCCGGTGCAAGCAAAAGACTGGGTTCATTTTTAAATACATAAATGATTGAGTATGTATTATGTTATTATATGACTGACCTTCCTTCTCAAACTGTTGTATAAACAGCTCCTTTCTCTTGGTAAGTCTAATTTTCTGGTCACAGTTGTGCTGCCCTTCAGAATCCTGACTGACTTTTCTAGTTCTTCGAGGAGCCATGCTTATAAAAATAACACAAGCCAGAACTTCAGATCCTTTTATGAACAGGACAGCAGGCGCTCATTAATTACCTTCTTCTGTTTTTAGAGGTGTTTGGCAAACCAATTGAAAAAGTTCACTACCGCCATTTACTGGACTGGATGCGCTTAGTTCAGGTGTTTTCCAAACTGGTGTTCGCGCGGACCCCTGAGGTTAGTAAGGGAACTGAAATGGGTTCATTAATTTATATTATAAAGCTAATAATAAGGCTTATTTGAGTCATAAAAACATAAATGCATCCAATGCAATAAAGTTAATAATTAATGAAATCATAAAATAAATAAATTCTTGGAAAATATTTTTTTCTGGATTTTATTTGTGTAGTGGCCGTTTGTCAACGAAGTAACAAACAAAACTAAAAGAAAAGGAACTCGAGTCAAAGTTCAAATCAAACAAAATCAAAAGGCCACTGATGCACCGTGGGTTTTGGTGTACGCGGGTGGGAAAAACATCAGGTCCAAACAAGTATTAAAATTCAACAAGACGTGGTTTATTTTTGACTGAAGTCGAGCAAACACAGAACAAAGCAAATTTCCTGTGCCTCTCCCGCTCCGGTAAAAAACCATATGCCTAACCTGGTGCATACTAGTCCCTGCCGTGCGCTTACCTAAATAACCCATAGTGCCCCCTAGCGTGCATGAAACAAACAAAACAAATAATAAACTAACAAAACACTAACAGAAATTGAATCATAATTAAATCAAAAAATGAATAAATTTATAATGAAATCTAAACACAGCACTAAATAGCTCCAACACTCCAGCCCCTAATTGTGCATTAAATCACAATTACGTCAAACTCCCAAAGGAGCTATTCACTCAACCCTAACCTACAACTGGATATAGCATATCATACATCAGCTTCGTTTTCCGGTCTTCCTTGTGGTGAACCTAAAACAAACCAAAGAAAGATAGAGACAAAAAAGGAGAGAAAAAGCAAGAAAGAGAGAGAGTCCATGGAGTCACACCCCTGCTTCCAGCAGCAGGCAGAGCTTGGTCACTGGCCTCTCCAGAATGCTGGTTCTTGTCCGAAGGCGCACAGAACGCACTAGGCCCCTTGCATCTGCTCTCACGTCCAAAATTTTCCCTATCAGCCAAGATCCTCTTGGGGCGGTGGCATCTGCAATGAGGACGATGTCTCCAGGAGTGAGACTTCTCCTTGGTCTTATCCACTTTTGTCTCTCTTGCATCATTGGTAAGTATTCAGCAATCCATCTCTTCCAAAAAAGTTCTGACATGTATTGTGCTTGCCTCCACCTCTTCCTGATGTACAGGTCACTGTGGTCAAATAATCCTGGTGGCATGACTGGCTTGCCTTTTAACGTCAGAATGTGACTAGGTGTGAGTGCCTCCAGGTCATCTGGGTCATCAGAGACCTTTGTAATTGGTCTGTCATTTAATATGGCCTCAGCCTCACAGAACACAGTATGGAGTCCTTCATCGTCCAGAACTTGTTGTTTGAGAACTGAAGTGAGAACACTCTTCACTGAACGAATCAAGCGCTCCCACACACCGCCATGATGGGAAGCTGCAGCTGTGTTAAAGTTCCACTTTATGCCATCCTCAACAAAAGCTCTCTGAATGCTTCCATGATTTAACCCAGCCAGACTTTCTTTCAACTCCCTGTTGGCTCCGACAAAGTTTGTACCATTGTCAGACCTGATGGAGGAAACTGGGCCTCGTCTACAGATGAACCTCCGGACAGCATTTATACAGGAATCTGTATCCAGCGTATGTGCTACCTCCAAATGCACAGCACGGCTGGTGAAACATGTGAACAACACTCCATACCTTTTAAGAAGACTCCTGCCTCTTTTAACGTCGATAGGCCCAAAATAGTCGACTCCTACGTCCGTAAAAGGGGCTTTATCAGGCAACACCCTTGCCTCAGGCAAGTCTGCCATCTTCTGTTCAAGAAGCTTTCCTCTATTTCGTCTGCAGACCACACATTCAGATATCACCTTCCTGGCAGCGGAATTTGCATTAATGATCCAATACCTCTGACGCAGCTTAGCCAGTATGTGATTTCTCCCTGCATGCCCCAGTTGATGATGAATATGGCGCAGAATCAGTATGGATACATGCAGATCTTTGGACAGAATGACAGGATGTTTGGATTCTGCTGGCATTGCTGCTCGACCCAGCCGACCACCTACTCTGAGGATTCCATCATCTATCACAGGATCTAGTCTGTACAGCGGACTGGCTTTGGAAACACTTTTGCCGCCACTCTTCAATAGTGCAATTTCAGCTTTAAACTTATGTTCTTGTACATACTGAATAATTGCATGTTCTGCTTTCACTAAATCTTCAGGAATCAGACTCTTTTCTTTGAGCATGGCTTTAAAGCTCTGAACTTTACTTTCCACTGCAGGTCCTTGAGTCTCCAGCTCGTCCTTGTTGAAGTCTGCAGAGGCACACAACTCCTTTCTCTTATGTCCCAATAACACAAGAGCTCTCTTAACCCTCAGCAACCAAGCAACAGACCTTTTTAGTTTTTTCCAAGATGAAAAGTAACAAAGCAGGCGGTCTGTGGCACACTCAAAATCCACAACAACAGAGTTTGCTATCAAATCCCTTTTGACCTCTGGGTCATTTACAGGAATCGCATCGAGCTCAGCATCCAACTTAGGCCAAACCTCCTCTGGCTCAAAAAGAAACTCTGGACCATTTGTCCATCTCCTGCCTTTCAGGAAAGTCTCTGCCCTCATTCCTCTTGAGGCATCATCTGCGGGATTCTCCTTTGATCCAACATATCTCCACTGATGAACACTTGCTGCATCTCTGATGAAGGAAACTCTGTTTGCGACAAAAGTGTGAAATCGCCTGGTTTCATTACAGATGTATTTAAGAACAGTTGCACTGTCAGTCCAGAAAACTGACATCTCCAGTTTCAGTTGCAACTCCTTTTGAAGCATTTTATCAACTCGGACTGCAAGAACCGCTGCTGTGAGTTCCAGTCGAGGAATCGTTGCCTGTTTTATTGGAGCAACTCTGGCCTTTCCCAACAGAAATGCAACCTGAACTCTGTCATTCTTTTTCAGTCTCAAATATGACACTGTTCCATATCCGACTTGGCTGGCGTCAGAAAAGTGGTGAAGCTGTGCTGTGTCAGGGTCTTTAAAATCTCTGGATTTAATACAGCGATCCACATTGAACTCAGCCATCTTTTGAAGATCCTCCAACCATTCAAACCACCTTTTAGAGAGGGAATGAGGAATGGCTTCATCCCACCCCAAGCCTCTTCTACAAAGCTCCTGTAACAACAGTTTGGCTGGAATAGTAAATGGGGCTAAAAATCCTAAGGGGTCATACAGTGAGCTGACCACCGACAAAATACCTCTTCTGGTCTGTGGCTGTTCCTCTAATGAGGTCCTAAACTTGAATTTGTCAATTTCAATGCACCACTGTAGTCCCAATGCTCGCTCCATTGGAAGTTGGTCCGTGTCCAAATCCAGCTCCATCACTTCTTTTGCTCTACAGTTTTCAGCAATTGACAGCAACACTGTTCGGCTGTTGCTGATCCATTTGGAAAGATTAAATCCTCCTTTGTGACAAAGTGCAGTCAGATCCTTAACCAGTTGCACTGCTTCCTCCTCTGAGGCCACTGATTTCAAGCAGTCGTCAACATAAAAATAGTTTTTGACTGTATTTACCACTTCATGAGGGAAATGTTGGGCATTATCAACTGCAGTTCTCCTCAATGCATAATTTGCACAACTTGGTGAAGATACTGCTCCAAACAAATGTACTTTCATGCGATGTTCCTCTGGAGAATGTGAAGTATCTCCACCAGGCCACCAGAGAAAGCGGAGAAAGTTGATATGCTTTCCAGAAACATGAACTTGGTGATACATTGCTTGAATGTCGGCCATCACTGCAACAGGCTCTTGTCTGAATCGAACAAGGACCCCGATTAAAGAGTTTGTTAAATCAGGGCCCTGCAACAGCTGACAGTTCAGTGATGTCCCTCTGTATGCTGCTCCACAGTCAAAAACAACTCGCAGCTTGCCCTTTCTGGGATGATAAACCCCATGATGAGGAAGATACCAAACATTTCCATCACTCTGCTTTAGTTGATCAGAAGGCACAAGCTCAGCATATCCTTGCTTCACCATGTCATTTACAAATGTGATGTATTGTTCCTTGAACTGACCATTCTTGACAAACTTTCTTTTCAAGCTCTTGAGGCGCTGTTCTGCAACGCGACGATTGTTTGGCAGCAGGGGATTTTCCTCCTTGAAAGGTAAGTCAATGCAATAATGGTCTCCAATTAACTTTGTGGTGTTGTTCATGACGTTCATAAACTTTACATCCTCTCTGGACATTTCAAGCTGCTCATCCGATGACCTCTCATTAAAGTCATAGTTAAACTGTTTAATCAGCATTTCCTGAAGATGTTCAACAGAGATTCTGTTTGATGTTACAGCAGAGTAGTCACTTTTGTTCCTGTTGCTCCCACCACGAAGTGGACCATTAACGACCCAACCAACTCTGGTTCTGACAGCATAAGGTCCCTCATCCTGGCTGTTGATTAGCTCCCAGGGCTCCATCACTTTTGGTGCATCCGTTCCAATGAGCAAATCAATGCCTTCATCAATGTTATGAAGCTTAACAGCCTTGAGATAAGACCACTGTTCCAAATCTTCTTGTCGTGGAATATTGAGTATGGAAACAGGCATATCCTTTTGCGTTAAAACGCCAGGTAACTCAATAAAATCATTCATATTTATCCCAGACACTTCAAGACCGGACAGCATATGAGCATTTACAATTTTCTTTTGACCCATTGTTCTTAACAGAATACTTGTCCTTTTACCCTTCACATTCAATCTTCTTGCCAAATTATCTGTACAAAACGTTCCTGAACTCCCGGGATCCAAGAAAGCATATGTCTGCACAGTTTTGTTGCTCCTCTGGCTCTTGACTTTGACTGCAACAATAGAAAAAATTGAGGCATCTTTGTGACCAGCCCCAATATGGCCACAAGTCTGAGACACTGAAGGTGAAGCAGTTGTTGAGCTCACAGACTGTTGATTGGAGGATGTGCCTTTATCCTGCCGCTCTATATGAAGGACACTTGGGTGATTTTGGTGACACATATTGCAGTCCAAACGTTTTCTACAATCTTTACTCATGTGGCCCACTTTCAGACATCCAAAGCAGATTCCTTTTTCTTTAATGAAATTAATCTTGTCCCTGTGTACTTTCATTTTGAACTGTGGACATTGATCCAATGAATGATTACCTTGTGTACAAAACAGGCAATTAAGAGTAGGGTGTCTGGCATTGTTTCCTGTATGTTGAGTTATAACTCCTTCTTTGACTGCAGTGACATTGGTGGCAAAACTGCTCCCTCTTTTCCTTTGCTTGAAGTGACTGGCATTGGATGTTTTGGAGTTGGTGAGCTGTAGGTCTTGGATGTTACCAAAGACTGGATCAGAAGCAATCTTGACTTGTCTTTCTATAAATCCTACCAGATCAGTGAACGTTGCTCTATCACCTCTTCGTTCTTGCAGATCACAAGCAACACTTCTCCACTTTTCCCTTAATTTGTAGGGAAGTTTCAAGATGATACTCCTCATGTTTGATGGTAAGTCCAGCTCTTTCATGTGCATCAAGTGTTCTGTTAAATTTGCACATCCACGCAGAAACAAAGAAAATGATTGCAACCCTTTAATATCCTCGCTTTTAACAGGTGTCCAGTTAAGTATCTTTTCCATATATGCAGCAGCAATTTTGTGTTCATTTCCAAAGTGCTCTGCAAGAAGACTTTTGGCTCTGTGGTATCCCTGCTCTGATGGTAAATGCTGACAACTGTGCACCAGGTCCTTTGGCTGCCCCCTGGTGTACTGTTCAAGAAAATGTAAACGATCACTCCATTTATCTGTTTTAGCCTCCACCCCATTTTCAAAAGCTCTGATAAAAGATCTGTATTGGAGAGGGTCTCCATCAAACACAGAGATGTTCCTAGATGGGAGGACAGCACACAGATTTTGTTGGACAAGCAAAGCAGCGATGTCATTTTGTTTTTGCATAATGTTTAAAACATCATTTTGATAGTTGTCAGTCAAAGCTTGGGTCTGATGGTGAGCATGTCCCATGTGCACTCCGTTTACAGTTTGCATCACATGAACTGGAGCATCAGCCTTTAATGTCATTTCATCCATTTGTTTACTTTGTCTTTGTTTAGGCTTAACAACTGCTGGTTGGAGTCCAGAAGCAGACAAACCAAGAGCATGATCATTGACATTCATGATATCTGGGACAAAAGTATTAGCGTCTGCATTTAAATCACTCACTCCTCGTGGCTTATTCCTTTTATAATAAGAATTCATGCCGTCTAAACCTTTTGAGCCACACTGTGACCTGGTTTCCAAAACATGAAGCTTTGCGTTTGTTGCTGCCAATTCCGTTTCAAGCTCAAGTTGCTCCATTTTCTCTCCTTAGTTTTTCCTGTTGCGCTTCTATTTGATGTTTCCTTTTCTGCGCAGCGATGCGCTCCTCGAGCGCTGCCTTGTCGGCCTCTGCTTTAATGCGCGCAGATGACGTCGAAGAAGTCCGTGATAGTTGAGAGTGCGCCTTTTCAATGCTCGCTTTTACACTTGAAACGTTGGAGACACTGTCTTCAGGATTTACTTCATCAGCATTACATTGATCATCAGGAGTATCTTTATTTTGCTCAGCACGTGAATCATGCGCGTCAGAGAGCCATCCTTTTACCTTCTCAGTGAAATCACGATATTCTGTCATTTTGTCCGTGAAATATTTACTTTGTCTTTCAACTTCATCTTTAGGCAAAGGTAGACTCATAAAAGATTTATGGACATCATGTGCGTCTTCGCAACACCTTACAAACACAGAAAGCTCATTCTTCATTGACTCAACATTTTCCTTTGATGTCATTAACTCATTCATGTTTTTCATACACTTTTTGGCATGTTTGCATTTTTCACTCCTTTTTTCCTGGAGTGTCATCACACTATATTCTATACCTTTAGCAGACATTTTAACATTTCTTTTTGGCTTTTCAGTATCGTTTGCACCAACGTCGGACATTTCCGTTTCTTTTATTTATTTTCCTTTTTTGTTTACAAACAAATCACACAGTTCGTTGACGCACAAGAGAGCAGGTTTGCAAAACACACAATGATTATTGATCGTCAGATCCTCTTCATTAAAACAAACACACACTGCCGGACTTTTTATGCATGAATGAAGGCACGTGGCCATGCGTAGATGTGTGACATTCAACCGATTCCTTATGAAATACTGTCAAACTCCACTCGTTTGGCCGTTTTCCATTACGGCTCTAAAACAGTTATCGCTGACTTACCAGTGTCTTTGAGAAGGTTGAAGTCTTGTGTGATCTGGGCCAGAGAATGCGTCTTGTCGCCACCTCGGCTGAATCTAGGACTGCTTAATGTCTTTTGTCCATAAATCCACATCCAAGCGATCCTTTTAGTCCAGTATTGAAGAGTTCAAAGGCCGGTTTTTTACTTGAATGTAGTGGCCGTTTGTCAACGAAGTAACAAACAAAACTAAAAGAAAAGGAACTCGAGTCAAAGTTCAAATCAAACAAAATCAAAAGGCCACTGATGCACCGTGGGTTTTGGTGTACGCGGGTGGGAAAAACATCAGGTCCAAACAAGTATTAAAATTCAACAAGACGTGGTTTATTTTTGACTGAAGTCGAGCAAACACAGAACAAAGCAAATTTCCTGTGCCTCTCCCGCTCCGGTAAAAAACCATATGCCTAACCTGGTGCATACTAGTCCCTTATAATGAAATCTAAACACAGCACTAAATAGCTCCAACAATTTGTTTACTTTAACAAACAAGATAAGTGAACAAATATTTTAAATTTCAATTATTAAAATCTCAGTGGGTATTTCATGTAAATATTTTAGATCAAAGCGGTTCAGCTGACAGAAATGTTTGGGAATCCCTGGCCTAGATGGTTGCATAGTGTATTCTATTTTTTATTTATTATTTTATTTATTTATCGATAAATATTTTGTATTCTCATAATTCTCGTCTCATCAGTTAAATATAATAAACTATATAACCGCGTTTTTTCACAGTATCTAGATTCTTTCAAGTGCTCATTCAAGTGTTTTTGCAATGAAAGGAAGAAGGGAAACTGGTCTGTAGTTCCCTAAAAAAGATTAGTTAAGGGTGGGTTTCTTAAGTAGAAGGGTTATACGAGCCTGTCTAAATGCTGAGGGAAAAACATCAGTGTTAAGAGATGTGTTAATGATGTGAGTGCAGGTACAACTACAGGAGAAATGGCTCGAAGGAGATGAGATGGAATAGGATTAACCAGACAAGTAGTAGGATGAAAGGATGAGTTTGGAGACCTCAGAGAGTGAAGAGAAGGATGTGAATGAGAGTATGTTTGCTGGTTAGATGTGCTTGACGGATTGTGGTGTGCAAAATTGTGCACTCATGGTTTTAATTGTATTAATGATAAATGTGGCAAATTAGTCAGTTGTTAGAGTTGATCTTTTAAGGCATGTTTGTTTTGTTTTTTTACTTACAAAATGTGCACTTACATTTTACATGTATTCATTTAGCAGACGCTTTTATCCAAAGCGACTTACAGATGAGGACAGTGGAAGCAATCAAAAACAACAAAATGAGCAATGATATATAAGAGCTATAACAAGTCTCAGTTAGGTTAACACAGTACACGTAGCATGGGATTTTAAATAATAATAATAATAAAATAAAACCGTACATAGTAGATTGTGTGCAACAGGATTTTCAAGAACATTTAGAAGTTGATGTATTAAATAAAGTAAGCTTTATAAGGTAATTATAAAAAGTAAAAAAAAAAAAAAATTACAGCTGAACACAAGAATGTAAGACATAATCTGCACAACAAAAATGTAAACTTAATCAAAGAAAGAAAAAAAAAGATTTAGCATTTCATATACTTGATTCGTTAAATTTATACTTAAGATATTTGAGGCAAGTATACTTTCCAGAGAAGACCAAAACAACTCCAAGATGCCTCTTTTCAGTCATCAGTAATATTGCTCTAGGTAAATAATTAAAATATAATTAATTAAAAAAATTAATAATCCATGCTACACTCATCACATAAGATATTGGCATGTCTGTTTATTGGAGATAAACAGACCCACCAAAATCATTCATATGTGAACATGTTTGTTTCTTTTACAGATTTAGATTAGGTTGTTTCTCTCCTTCTGGAGCAGAGAAGGTTCTGTGTGGACTGTCTCTGATGTCTCTGTCGCTGTTGATCTTCTCTGAGGATTCATGCAAAACACAGGACGCTTTCTGAGGACATCACAGTGCAGTGACTGCAAAGTCCCAGTCTACTTCTGTGTCCTCTAGACAACAAGAAGAGTAACGCACAATATCTGTTTGCAGACCAGAGCTGTCATTTCTTTCTGGATATGCTCTTGGAGTTATAGGCTTCCAGAAAATTCTCTGTGTTGGTACACCACGGTAAATATAAGTTGTTACTACAATACAAATTAATATATTTAAAAAGTCTTAAAGTGTGTCCAGTTATTTTCCTGTCAGTAAAACTGGCAAAATATCCAACGTAATGTATCTCCACATTTGTAACACTTTGCAATTGAATGATTCTCTCACAATCACAGATTACATAAGGTGACTAAATTATGGAATATGGAGGGCAAGAGACCCACAATGAAGAGTTTATTGATAACAGGTAAACACAATACAACATAATTCTTTGCAAATACAAGCTTAAACAGTTTAATCCTATACTATATTTGAAGAGTTAAGACATAAAAGCCTTTAAGTGGCATCTGAAATTTTCATCTAAAATTAGCAATTTTATCAGGCTCCTGTATTAATGTTAATTTATTTCACTTTAATAGCACAGAGAAGGACCTATACATTGCCATTAAAGTAAAATTACTGAACCTATGAGCCTGATAAAAATGCTAATTTTAGAAGAAAATTTCAGATGGCACTTACAGGCTTTTGCATCTGAACGCTTCATTTTTACATTGTTTTGTATAAGGTAGTACAGTAGACTGTTCTTTAAAGTTTACTTTGCTTTTTTGGTACAAGATAGTATGTATTATATGCTTGCAGTATTAATAACTGATGCTCAGAGAGATTTCCTGTATCTAAGAAATCTAACGTACATTTCCATTCAAAAGTTTGGGGTCTTTTTAAAGAAATTAACACTTCTATTCAAAGACTGGATCAAATAAATGAATCAAAAGTGATAATAATATTTTAAAATAATGTTACCAAAGATTTATACTTTAAATAAATGTTGTTTATTAACAGCACAGCCGTTTTCAATATTGCTAACAATAATTAAAGACTGAGATTGCAGATTTCCATATGATGATGGCCTTTGTCTTTGGGTGAAAAAAAGCGGAAGGCTGGGTAGAGAGGCTCAGTGAATTGATGATGTGCTCTGTCAAACACAGCCGTTTGCACTGCTGAAAACTCCTGCAGCGTTCTCATAGTCTCAGCATTATAAAACACCAAACGACCCTTCTGATATTTTACAAACACCCCTACTCTGTTTGGTGCTGCCCGAGCTGCTGTGACTGGTAGTGCCACATGTCGATCGTTGTGCCAGGCCGTGAGATGCCCATCCTGAAACTCAAGACTCCACGAGCACCTGTTCCGTCCAAGCTTGGCACCCTTGTCCCGACCTCTCCTCTGTAGGCTACCATAAGCCATGCCCACAGCCCACGATGAACAGCAGTGCACATCTACCTCCCAGTAGTGCTGCCCAGATTTAACAGCAACAGTGCCCAAGGCACAGTATAACTGATCAAACCTTAGAGGGTCATTGGGAATGCAGCAGTCCTCTGAGGAAAGGCACAGGCCGCGTCCTTCTGAGGTCACCTTGATCTGTTTGTGACAGGTCCGTTTGTCAAACACCACATTAGAGGAGTCTGTCAAGATAAAATGCAAGAATATACAGAAACAGCTGATTTACAACATATTCAGAACATTTCTTGGCTGTGCAATTGGGCAATTAGTTGAAAGGGGTGTGTTAAAAGAATAGCAGTGTCTGCTGTTGACTGTACAAACTCAAAACTATTTTGTACAAACGTTTTTGTTCCTAGGATTTAGCAATCCTGTGAATCACTAAACTAATATTTAGTTGTATGACCACAGTTTTTTAAAACTGCTTCACATCTGTGTGGCATGGAGTCAACCAACTTGTGGCACCTCGCTGTTATTCCACTCCATGATTCTTTAACAACATTCCACAATTAATTTGCATTTCTTGGTTTTGCTTCAGAAACAGCATTTTTGATATCTTCCCACAAGTTCTTCGTTGGATTAAGGTCCGGGATTGGGCTGGCCACTCCATAACATTAATTTTGTTGGTTTGGAACCAAGACTTTGTTCATTTACTAGTGTGTTTGGGGTCATTGTCTTGTTGAAACAACCATTTCAAGGGCATGTCCTCTTCAGCATAAAGCAACACGACCTCTTCAAGTATTTTGACAAATGCAAACTGATCCATGATCCCTGGTATGCGATAAATAGGCCCAACACCATAGTTGGAGAAACATGCCCATATCATGATGCTTGCACCACCATGCTTCACAGTCTTCACTGTATACTATGGCTTGAATTCAGAGTTTGGAGGTTGTCTCACAAACTATCTGTGGCCCTTGTAACTGAGATCCATCACGCCTTGTTACCACTGTGCAGGCAGGTGGTAGTGGTGTAATGGTGTGGGGGATGTTTTCTTGGCACACTTTAGGCCCCTTAGTGCCAATTGGGCATCGTTTAAATGCCACGGCCTACGTGAGCCTTGTTTCTGACCATGTCCATCCCTTTATGACCACCATGTACCCATCCTCTGACGGCTACTTCCAGCAGGATAATGCACCATGTCACAAAGCTTGAATCATTTCAAATTGGTTTCTTGAACATGACAATGAGTTCACTGTACTAAAATGGCCTCCACAGTCACCCGATCTCAACCCAATAGAGCATCTTTGGGATGTGGTGGAACAGGAGCTTTGTGCCCTGGATGTGCATCCCACAAATCTCCATCAACTGCAAGATGCTATCCTATCAATATGGGTCAACATTTCTAAAGAATGCTTTCAGCACCTTGTTGAATCAATGCCACGTAGAATTAAGGCAGTTCTGAAGGTGAAAGGGGGTCAAACACAGTATTAGTATGGTGTTCCTAATAATCCTTTAGGTGAGTGTGTATATATATATATGTGTGTGTGTGTGTGTGTGTGTGTGTGTGTGTGTGTGTGTGTTTGTGTGTGTGTGTGTATGAATATAAGAATATATTTAGCATTAACGTGATTTATACAGATCAAAATTATGAATTTCAGGGGCTAATGGTGTTACCCAGCAGCAGGTTCTTTCGTTGTAGCTGGGCTTTCAGATCTTTTGAGATGTTCCTAAGAACCTTCATGAGCTTCTGGATCCTTTCTTCATTCATTTTGATCTCCTCTTCAGCTGGGTCCAGTTTCTTACGACAGCTATTTGAATAAGATACATTGTTATATAGATGTTTAACTGTATTCATTGTATTCATTGTAATTGTAATTTGCACATTACATTGTAATGTATAGCATGTTTGCTACTGTTTAAGAGAACTAAGGCATGTTGCTGTAAAACATTTGTATTAAAGACCTAACACAAAATCCGTTATTTGTGAAATGTAAAAACATGGTCTTACGTAAAATCCTCAGGAAAAGGCTGAAAACAGAGAACAAGCAGAAGAGAATATATGTGATTCACAGATTTTGTCAACAAGATTATAACATTGACATGAAATAAGTTTCATTTGATGGTTACCTGCTTCATGGATTCTGCTGAGCACTGTTGAGCTGACTGAATAGTGCTGATGTGTTTCTGCAGGAGACCAAGGTGTTGATTCCAGTCTTGAAGAATTCGGTTTAGTTTACTGCTGGTCTCCCGGCGGTCTTGCTCTATCATGTCCAGAACAGCTTTCTCATCCCTCTGCAGAGCCATAAGTAGCTCTTCAAAGCACTCCTGTACCTGCTGCTTCATTGCCTCTGAACTCATCTTCAGCAGAGATGTATGATTCATTAGTTATTTTACAATTTTAGTAGTTTACAGCAGAGTTGAGGCTTTATCGGATTCAGTCTACTTTCTTGGTCTTATTTTGAATGATTCATCAGAGACTGTTATTCAGAATATAATGTGGGAACTGTTCTTGCCTCAGATCAACTTCCTTGTTTGGCTGATGCCCCCAAGCCCATCACACCAACCACCGGTCATATAAATCACAGTTCAAAATCAAATCAACTTACATTCAGGTTTGCTTGCCGCTTTTTAATAGACTCCAGATGGTACTCTGTTCTTTTCCTCTCCTTCTTCAAGTCCTCCAACCAGACTGGCAGCTGTTTACACAATTATTATGTTTTTGAATTATTTATTTATTACTGCACACTACTGCTCAAAGGTTTGAGGTTGGACTTTTATTCAAAATTAGAAAATATTATCTAATATCTAATGCAGCCTTGGTGAGCATAAGACTTAAAAAAAGTAATCCTTAAACATATATATATATATATATATATATATATATATATATATATATATATATATATATATATATATATATATATATATATATATATATAAAAAATATATATATATATATATATATATATATATACATACATATACTTACCAACCCCAAATATTTTAACATTAAAGCAAGTCTTAAAGTTTATTCATTATTTATTATGTTCAACTTTTAACAATATCCCTGGCATTCTTACGTGTATTTGTCTGGCAGGTTAGAAAATCTGTCTTTACCTCTAAGGGTTTTGGAGAGATGGCTCCAGTTCTCCTGATCAGTTTTGGAGAGCGTGGGAAGGGCTGGATAACTTGTGTCCCAGAACGAGCCTCAGCAACCAGACAGAAGGAACTGATTTCCTCTGATAAAGACCTAAAGTCTTTCTCTGCCATCTCTCCAAGTTCTCTGAGCTAATGGTAGTATATGAGCAGAAACATCAATAACATCACTTCAGTAGTTTTTAGTGATCATAAGGTTGCAGTATCCAGTGAATGGAATGCAAAATGCAAAAAGTACAAAATGTTCTAAATTAGTTTTTCTCAGAGGACATGACTTCTGACTCATGACTTCTGATTTCTTGCTTCAATGAAGGCTAACAGTTGTATTTATATCTGCGTATCCAAAGCAAGGAACTGAAAATTTGAAATGTAATCACACTTTTTAAGAAGCCTGAACACAAGGCTTATCCATTAACATCAGCACATTATCAAGTTACACAGTTCTTGAATTGCTTATAAAGTTTAATTCTGTCTATATCTTAATGAAAATGTCAGTTAGTTGTGTTCTTTGTCACTGAAATATGCAATAAAATGACTTACCTAAAAGACTGACAAGAGAGTAAGTGAATGCATTTGGTCGTCCTCCTGCAAGCACTTTTATGTTCATCTGTGGAATGTGTTGAAAAAGTTGTGTAGCCCCTTTTAACAAGCCAAAGCCTGCTGAATATGCATATAAATGTGTGTGTGTGTGTGTGTGTGTGGTTTTATAACTGACAGGATTATGTCTGCTCTTGTTGACCTGCAGTGTTTTGGAAATAGCAGCAGATTGTGGTTTTATTATTTAGCTGTTCTGAAATGCATGTTGACACTTGCACCACATGCATTTTGCAGCCATCAACCTCTTTGTTTTTCTGACCTCTTAGGTACTGCCAGTTTAACAGGCAAGAGGAGTTCTGCTACTATAAATATGTTCAACCATCACCTTTTTGATGATGAGGTAAAAAAAAAAGTCATTTGACGTCAAATGTGGTCACTGTAGTACATTCTGATAAGTCAAGACAACGCTGTTGTGCAGGAAGCGGTCATGTTTTTTCAAGGCTTTCTGAGTGAGGAGGGAGGAGCCAAGGTAGTCATGGTAACAGACCCCCCATTTGAATGCCTAGTGAAGCCGCTAGCCAATAGTGATGGGATTTATGGCTCTTTGAGGGGATCCGGATCTTCGCGATCCGTTCCTTTCAAAGAGCCGTTCAAAAGAACGGCTCTTTTGGCTCTTTTTAACTATTTAGTCAGTTTTAAGAAGCCAGCTTGGGGGCATCTCAGTTTATCCTGGAAATAATCACTGGGAGGAATGATGAGGTGAGATTTGTAGCCAAATAATTAAAACTCAGATATCACACACACCAATATCTGAGTTTGAATTATTCTGAAATATTGATTATTACCTCATTTGTCATGTGTGGACTATATTCCATAGGGTTGCACAAATCCCTCTGCTTAGACAGTGACATCACTATTTTGGATTTACCTTTAGTACAAAGTGTGTGTGTGTGTGTGTAAAGCTACGTTGACTTATGTTATTCATACAATACCTACTCAAATAAACATCAAAAACAAAGCCGGCTGCAATGAATTTCTGTGCAAAACAGCTTTTACTACAAACACTTTCACACAAGAACATTGTTATCACACAAGAACATTTTGATAGAAAACAAAAAATATTTAAAGTAGATAAAATTAGAATAAATAAAATGGAAATGTCTACATACTACATACTATTACTATTGTAAACTTTGCAAATAGGACATCAGCCCCTTCAAGTCAATGAACAATAACAAAGTGGGCTGCAATGAACATGCACAACTAATAACTAATATCATCACGCTATAAAGGGTTGGCCTGCGCTGGGTGCGCCCCTCCCCCTATAACTGTTCTGTCTCGCGGAGGAGCTCATTTGTGTGCATCTGTGTGAAATACGCATAGGAAAAAAGAACGACAGAAAGAACGGCTCCCCTCCAGCCGCGACTCGGCTCCCATCGTTCATGTTTATGAGCCGTTCAAAAGAATCGGTTCGTTCGCGAACGTCACAACTCTACTAGCCAACAGTTTCTCTCAGATGACAATCACCTGGAAAAATCAGAATAAAGGCATGAGGAACGGCGTTCTTTCCTAAGCCATGCATGATTTATTTTGATTTTATATATATATATATATATATATTTGTATATTTTTTTTGCAACAACTTGTACTTGTACATGTTTTACTTGCAAACATACTGCATTATTAAATGCTGTTTTCAGCAGTTTAACCCAAAATAAACATTTTGCAATTATCAACTTTTTTTTTCTTCAGTGGAAGATAAAAGTTGAATTGTGCTGGTTGATCTCACACAAAGCTATCACATGGCTTCAATTGTTACTACTATGTTCATCAAGTTACTTTTACTGTATTTTTGCAAACTTTTTGAAACTTGAAACACTTGAGACCCACACAATTCTTCTTAATGTGTCCTTTTATATTCCATGGAAGAAATAGTCATACAGGTTTGGTATGGCACAATGGTGAGTAAATGTTAATGAAAATTTGCCTCAGAGACTTCATAATCTGTTATCATTCTTATCTGTTGTTGTTGCTGATCTTTAGTAAGCAATGCAGCTGAGATGCCAATGATATGGATCTATGGCGTTATTTTTTAGTCAAAAGTTATGAGCGTGTAAGACATTCTCACGAGCACATTATGCTCGCGCAGTGGATTTCTGCTCGCTCAGCTGGTCTCTGCTCCCTCGAGTCTACATGACTTTTGACAATTTGGGGGCGGAAACCGAGGAGGGCACTGACCCTCTTATGATTGGTCACTTTCACACACGGACATCCTTGTACCTTGATTGACCTTGTAGCTCTCATTACAGGAAGCACGGAGTTGGGTTAAGTTAACACCGAAGATGCTAAACCATAACATAATTGTTTTCACATGTACTTTTACATGTGAAAACAATTATGTTATGATTCAGTTAGCCTAACGTTAGTTGTCTAAGATGCAGTTTTTAAAGATTAAAAGTTTTAAAATGAGTGTCGGGCGATCAGCATCACAAGTGTTGGCTAAGGCGTTAGCTACAGAACGAATAGGCTAGCTAGTTACGTTACTTGTTGCTCAAAAATATGTAACGTTAATGTTAACTTACTTAACAAAACGTAGGCTTCATCGTTCGCAAATATATACATCGATGGTAAATGATTTAACTATGATCTGCGCAGCATTTTATACGTGCAGAGACATTTTATGTATATTAGAAAACATCTCGGTTACGTATGTAACCTTGGTTCCCTGAATAGGGAACGAGATGCTGCGGTGACGTCACCACGTATGGGAACACCTTCGGTGTGACGAATGTCTGAAGCCCTATACCATCCCGCCAATCCTATTGGCCAAATAGCGCGTGGCACCGCCCAGCATGCGTAGGCATATATATACCTGGTGCCGTGCGCCATTTACCTCAGATTTCATGACGAGAAGAGAAGAAAGCTATCAAGGTACGGCACGGCCAGAACCGCAGCATCTCGTTCCCTATTCAGGGAACCAAGGTTACATACGTAACCGAGATGTTCCCTTTCATAGGTCACTTCGATGCTGCGGTGACGTCACCACGTATGGGAACGCTATACCATCACGCCTGACGTACCTGATAGCTTGGATCCAAGGAAGCATCTGCTCAAGCGGAGAGAACCCGGGAGCCAGGAGCCATCCTCACATCCAGACTGTAAGACCTGATAAAAGTGCTCGGTGAGGACCAGCCTGCCGCAGCACAGATATCATCCATAGAAGATCCACTGAGAAAGGCTTGAGAAGAAGCCACTGCTCTCGTGGAATGACCTTTTACTCCTAAGGGCGAAGCGAGCCCGCGCGCCTCATAGGCCAAGGAAATAGCCTCCACCAGCCAATGGGACATGCGCTGTTTCGTAACTGCATGGCCCTTATTCTTATGTCCAAAACAGACAAACAGCTGGTCGGACTCACGCCA
Organism: Carassius carassius; assembly: GCF_963082965.1. Classification (NCBI taxonomy): domain Eukaryota; kingdom Metazoa; phylum Chordata; class Actinopteri; order Cypriniformes; family Cyprinidae; genus Carassius; species Carassius carassius. The sequence continues at coordinate 15,655,619 of NC_081793.1, read as the reverse complement.
TGGGGCAGTGCGATCCACATAAGTCTTCAACGCCCTCACAGGGCAAAGACTTAGATCTCCAGACTCTGTCGCAGCAGGAGAAAAGGCCTCCAGGACCACCTGCTGAAAATGAAAAGGATTAGACGCGACCTTAGGAACATAATTAGGCCTAGGTCGCAACAACACTTTCACAGAGCCTGGTGCAAACTCCATGCACGAGGGTGAGACAGAGAGAGCCTGTAAATCCCCAACTCTTTTAAGGGAGGATAAAGCCATGAGAAGAAGTGTCTTCAGAGACAGGAGCTTATCCGATACAGTTTCCAGGGGCTCAAACGGATGCCCTGACAAACCCAGTAACACAATGGATAAATCCCATGAAGGAACTCGCACAGGGCGGAAAGGTCTCAACCATCGCGCACCCTGTATAAAGCGAGAAACCAGTGGATGACGACCCACTGAAACACCACCTATATGCTCATGGTGAGCTGAGATAGCTGCCACATAAACCTTCAGGGTGGCTGGTGTCAATCCCTCCGAAAAACGGTCTTGAAGAAACTCCAGTACTGAAGCCACAGGGCAGTAAACTGGATCCACATCATGAGTTTCACACCATGTCATAAACAGTTTCCACTTGAAAGCATATAAGCGTCTCGTAGAAACTGCTCTAGAGTTCAGTATAGTCTCGGTAGTTTCAGCAGAAAGACCGGGACATATCAACTCACTCCGCTCAGAGGCCACGCCCACAGGTTCCACAGATCTGGCCTCGGATGCCAGATCCGTCCCTGTGCTTGCGATAATAAATCCCGTCTGAGGGGAATCTCCACCGGAGAGCCCGCTAACAGATTGATGAGATCCGCAAACCACGGCTGTGTGTGCCATCGCGGAGCCACCAGCAACAGCTGTCCCACTCTGTCCCGCCGTATTCTGCATAATACCGCTGGGACCAGCCGAATCGGAGGAAACGCATACAAGCTGGTCCTGGGCCAGCTGTGAGCTAGCGCATCCAGACCCAGGGGTGATGGAGGGCTTAGGGAGAACCATAGCGGGCAATGCGTAGTCGTGCTCGACACGAATAAATCCACTTCCGCTTCCCCAAAAATATGCCATAGGTGATTCACCGTTTGGGGGTGTAATCTCCATTCCCCTTGTTCCAGAGTCTGCCTGGATAATAAATCCGCTCCGAAGTTCAGTCGTCCGGGGATGTGAACAGCCCGGATCGACAGAAATTTTTCGTGAGACCAAAGAAGAATCCGCCTCGCCAGTCTGCACAGAGGGCGAGAACGTAATCCTCCCTGATGGTTCAGATAAGCCACGACCGCAGTGTTGTCCGTTCTGAGAAGCACATGACGGCCGGTCAGTAGACTCGAAAAATACTGGAGAGCCAGAAAAACCGCCAGTAATTCCAATTTGTTTATGTGCCAGCTGCGTTGTGCCGCTGTCCACACTCCGTGGGCTGGGCGCCCCTGACAAACAGCTCCACACCCGGTCAAAGACGCGTCTGTCGTGACAGTCTCTCGGGAAGCACAAATTCCCAGCCGAACCCCGGTGAGGAGAAATTCGGCTGATGTCCATTGTTTTAACGACATCACACACCTCCGCGTCACCGAGATCGTTCGATGCGGAGAACAACGGGGTGAAATATTCTGTCGTTTCGTCCACCACTGAAACGGGCGCATGTAAAGCAAACCCAGATGAATCACGGGAAGCGCCGCCGCCATTAGACCTAGTAGTCTGAGGCACAGTCTCACTGTCACTGTGTGACCCGCCCTGAAGTGCTGAACGCATGACGTAATCGACTGAGCGCGCGGGACAGAAAGCTTTGCTGTCATCGCGCGAGAGTCCAAATCTACTCCCAGAAAGGTAATCCGTTGAGAGGGGATTAATACACTTTTCTGGAAGTTTGTGCGTAAACCCAGGCTGTGTAAATGATTTAGAACAATATCTCGATGAGAGTGTGCTTGAGTCTGAGATTGCGCTAACACCAGCCAGTCGTCCAGATAGTTTAACACACGGACGCCCCGGAGCCGCAACGGGGCCAGAGCTGCGTCCATGCATTTTGAGAATGTACGGGGAGCTAGCGCTAAGCCAAAGGGAAGAACGCGGTACTGATACGCTTTGCCCTCCAAAGCGAATCTGAGGAACTTCCGGTGTCTCTCGATGATCTGAATATGAAAATAAGCATCCTTCAGATCGATCGTGACAAACCAGTCGTTTGGTTGAATCTGAGACAAAATAGATTTTACCGTCAACATCTTGAATTTGCTCGACCTGAGTGCAAGATTTAGACGGCGTAAATCCAGAATGGGTCGTAATCCGCCGTCCTTTTTTGGTACCACAAAATAACGGCTGTAAAACCCTGACTCCATCTGAGAGGGGTGTACTTCTTCTATAGCCCCTTTGCTCAGTAGAGCTAACATTTCCTGTCTCAGCACCGCCATGTCCATCGGTTTCATCACCGTGGAGAGAATTCCGCGGAAAGGGGGCGGGCCTTTCCGAAACTGAATGGTGTATCCGTGACAAATTGTGCGTAACACCCATTGAGAAATGCCGGGCAAGCGTTCCCACGCGGCCCGAAACAATATTAGCGGTTTCAACATGTTCGTTTCCTGCAACGCTGTTGCACACATAGAAATGTCCGGGCACGAAAGACTCACGGTGTTCGTGCACAGGGGAAGTATATGCAGAGCAGGCGTTGTATCTCGTTGTACGTAATCCTGAAACGTGTCCACGGCAGGAATTAGGCCAACAGATTGAGCATCGGGCTCTGCCGCTAGCGAAACAGCGGCGGCTGAGCGAGCCGTCATGACGGGCCATTCGATGAAGACCCTTTGAAGCGCTCCTCGAGCTCTGAAAACTGGATCGTGCATAGTGTCTGAGGAAGCGATTGGTGTTACAGTTCGCTCCAATGCTGTTCGAGGCGCTGTTTGCGGCGAAACAGTCAGGGTTTGAGCGTGGGGACTGCAATGAGAGTGTTGGATGCGCGAAAGCGGTCCAACAGCGCTCTCTAGCGGAGGGCACAGTCCCTGGCAGGCAGCGAAAAAATCAGGAGCTGCTGTTATGTGCCCGAGAACGAGAGGCCTTGGCCGTCGAACTCAGGTTAAACCTTTTTCGCTGGCGTTGTTGAGCCGGTGGAACAACCCTAGGGCCCCAGTCCTTGCGAGGGGGCGCCATAGGTGAAGGCTCTTCCCGAGAGGGCACTCGCTGGCGGTGAGAGGAGGTTGAGCGAGAACGCGCGGGCGCCTGACGGCGTTCAACCTCTCTGGGTCTGCGGGGAATCAGCTGGCGGAAAGCGGCTGATTGTTGTTTCGCTGCTGTGAACTTCTCCACCACTGAAGTGACCGCCTCTCCAAATAAACCGTCCTTAGACACAGGGGCATCCATGAGGAAAGATTTATCCTTTTCCTTTATATCGGTGAGATTAAGCCAGAGGTGGCGCTCAACCGTAATTAATCCAGCCATGGAACGGCCCACTGCTCGAGCAGTATGTTTGGTAGCACGAAGCGCCAAATCAGTTGCTCGCCGTAGTTCCTTGACCGCCTCAGGCGTAATGCCGTCCCCCTCGTCCAATCCTTTTAACAGCTCCGCTTGGTAGGCCTGAAGGACCGCCATGGAATGAAGCGAAGCAGCCGCTTGACCAGCGGCCATATAGGATTTTCCCACTAAACTAGACGTGACTCGACACGCCTTCGAGGGGAGGAGGGGGCGGGACTTCCACGCCGCGGCCGAATTAGGCGCAAGATGTTCGGCGAGAGTCTCCTCCATCGGCGGTATCGCTGTATAGCCGTGACTCGCCATGCCCGAAATGGTGGCGAAATCCGCGGCCGCAGCGTTCGTGATGCGCTCCGCAAACGGCTGTTTCCAGGACCTCGAAACCTCCTGGTGGAGGTCCGGGAAAAAGGGTAAAGGCCTCCGGGGCTGCGCAGGTGTCCGACTAGTTAGAAAACGGTCGTCCAGCTTCGAAGAAGGTTGGGCCTCGGCCTTCTCAACCTCCCATTCCAGCCCCAATGTACCCACTGCATGGGAAACCACATCCAACAGCTCACTGTAGGAGGGGGAAACACGCCTCTCCTGTCCACTAGGAGGGAGAGGGCTCGTGTCGGCCGTGAAGTCCTCGGACCCCGAGGCCGCAGTGGAAAGAACGTCGTCATCATGGCGGTCACAACCGAAGGAGATGGCACTACATGCCCCCGGTGTGGGCCGTAAATCCTCACAGGAAAAGACGACAGGTTCAAAAGTTTTCCTGTGTATTAGGGTAGGGGAGAGCGAGCGATGTGGAGAGTAATTTTCCATCGCTGAACTGTCCTCGAGCTCCATGTCACACGTGTCACCCCAAGCTATCACCTCGTGCGGTGCCTCGGCAGTCGCAGAAGTGGTGTGGCGGGGGTTAGACACGGCGACATCGGAGAACACATCTACCCTCGAGCGAAGGACCCTGAGTCGCAGGCCATCGCAATGGGGGCATGAAGAAAGGCCGCTAAGCGCCTCCTGTGCGTGGTGTAAGCCTAGGCAGACTACGCACCTGTCATGAGTGTCCCCCTGAACGATGTACCTGGTACACGGGTCCTTGCACTTCTTGAAACTCATCGCGTCCGCGGAGAGGAGTATACTGCTCGTGACGATCGCTGAGAACGCGAGACAATAGGGCACAGAAGATTCGCTTCGTACTGAAGGAATGAAATCTGAGGTAAATGGCGCGCGGCACCAGGTATATATATGCCTACGCATGCTGGGCGGTGCCACGCGCTATTTGGCCAATAGGATTGGCGGGATGGTATAGGGCTTCAGACATTCGTCACACCGAAGGTGTTCCCATACGTGGTGACGTCACCGCAGCATCGAAGTGACCTATGAAAGGGAACTCATTCTAATTCATTCTCACTCTTCTTCGGTGGTAACTTAACCCAACTCCGTGCTTCCTGTAATGAGAGCTGTCAATCAAGGTACAAGGATGTCCCTGTGTGAAAGTGACCAATCATAAGAGGGTCAGTGCCCTCCTTGGTTTCCACCCCCAAATTGTCAAAAGTCATGTAGACTCGAGGGAGCAGAAATCAGCTGAGCGAGCAGAAATCCACTGCGCGAGCAAAACAGCACTTCGCGAGCAGAAGCCCGCTGCGCGCGAGCAGGATTCCACTGTACAAGCAGAGTTAACCTATGAGAGTATGCCAGGCGCTCGCTCGCAGCTACCTGTACACCTCTTGGTTGGTCAATTTGTGCGCGAGTACTTTTATCATGCCAGCTGAAGGTTCATTTTTGCACGTGTGAAATAACATAATGTTCTCGTGAGCATGTCTTACACGCTGATAACTTTTGACTAAAAAATAACGCCATATGGATCTTCCTGTTCTTCTGACCCGTATCTTTGAGTATTCTCCCTCCTCTATGCTGGATTACCAGATATTATAGGAATATTTTGTCAATGTTAATAAATATAATAAAACATTTAAAGGGTGTAATAGTCCAGTGTTATTCTTCACTCTCAGGTTGATCATGATAACCACCCTCTAAACACAGAAAGACAGGCCGTAAGCAGTCACCTGTTCCACTATTCACCAATCTGAGCCCCAAAGATATCATTCTACCAAAGGATGAAGGTTACATGTGCACAAAAAAAAACAGCTTGTTTTGACCCAGAAGAGATACATAAATTAAAAAACCATACATATTTCAATTGCATTGAGGACTAAACATGCACTTAATCATTTTATTTTGGAGTGTAATTTGCTATAAATGCTGTTATTAACTGCTTCGAGGTAGTTTAATAATTACAACTAATATTTTTCATTCCTTCTCAGATTTTGCCGTTTGTGAGCGATATACAGTACAAACCAAAAGTTTGGACACACCTTCTCATTCAAAGATTTTTCTTTATTTTCATGACTATGAAAATTGTAGATTCACACTGAAGGCATCAAAACTATGAATTAACACATGTGGGATTATATATGGAATTATATACATAACAAAAAAGTGTGAAACAACTGAAAATATGTCATATTCTAGGTTCTTCAAAGTAGCCACCTTTTGCTTTGATTACTGCTTTGCACACTCTTGGCATTCTCTTGATGAGCTTCAAGAGGTAGTCACCTGAAATGGTCTTCCAACAGTCTTGAAGGAGTTCCCCGAGAGATGCTTAGCACTTGTTGGCCCTTTTGCCTTCTGTCTGCGGTCCAGCTCACCCCTAAACCATCTCGATTAGGTTCAGGTCCGGTGACTGTGGAGGCCAGGTCATCTGGCACAGCACCCCATCACTCTCCTTCTTGGTCAAATAGCCCTTGATGCCTTCAGTGTGACTACAATTTTCATAGTCATGAAAATAAAGAAAACTCTTTGAATGAGAAGGTGTGTCCAAACTTTTGGTCTGTACTGTATGTCAGCAGTAAACACTATCCAAAGTGTGACATGTGCCCATCGAAGGTAATTTCTGTTGTCTAAGTCCGTCTCTGGAATAGGAATAGCTTAAATGACATTTCCCTATTTATCTCACAGGATGGGCGAAAATGTGGACGGTCTGTGAAACCTTGTAAGTATATCTGAATTTATTTAAATTGTTTCCTGTGTTTATTTCTTACTCTCTCCCCACTTTCTTTCTGTTCTTATTCTCTCTCCAGCATGGCGTCATTGTTCCTCATGTGGTCACTGTGCTCTCCCTGAACACCATTGTGGTCCGAGCCAAACTGGCTGTTTCAACTTTCAACTGTGGCAGCCAAAAACACAAACTTGGAGCCTGTCCTAAGAAATACAATAAATGGTGATTATAAACCAGGGTTATTATATTTAACTTGAAAAAAAAAACCTTACTTGAAACCTGGGCACTACAAAAATTACTTGTTTTTTCAAGTCTACTCTGATAAGAAATTCTTTTACACATTTTGCAAACAGAATGATTGTGCCGGATGGTCGTGGTGCTTCAGGCCTGTTGAAACACACTGCTGGAAAATCCACAACTATGAACATGAGAAGAAGATCAGTTACATGATCTCACTTGCAGTGCATTACAAGAATGATGGTTTTGTGGCTGCTGAAAATTGCATCATAATCACAAAGTGAGATCACGAAGTGTCAAACGACTAACTGGTGTTAAACCTACATGTATACAAGAGGGTTGCTGTGTATGTACAGCCACAGTCGTCTTTTTGCATCCTGTTTTTGTCACAAGCTCATCCTACACTAGAACTTTCTCAGTACAATTGACACGTTGTCTGAACAAACCTCATCCACGGTCTGGAGTGGCATTTCAAAGAAGCTTTGTTCCAGCTTATGTGGCTCAGTGACGATCTGAGGATAAAACCTTTGAATACAACTACTGAATAACTGGAATGGATGTCATTTTTTGTATTTTTCAAAAATGACAAACAGATGTCTTGTTAAATATATCATTTTTTATATATTAAAAAATAATTAATATATTAAAAATAATTATTGGCCTCAGAAAGCATGTCATACTTCCTGTTTTCAAAAACAATTTATTGCCAGTTTTCCAGAAATATTGTGCTTTAAAATTCTATGAGCTTTGACAAACAAAACACACAGTAATTATGGATTCAACCAAAATTAAGTGATGCTCAGCATCTATTTTTTTAAGCTTAGTGTTATTAAAAAGAAAGAAACACCAACATTGCCTTCAAGCCTGTCCCATCAATGTAGATTTACATAAATCACCTAACACATTTGTTAAGGTTTTACAACACCAGAAATTTGAGTTAATAAAAATAGATTATTAAAACCAAAACAATCATAAAGTGTTAAACAACCGCACAGTACTTAGGCCTCACAATCTGCGATGCTTCAGAACCCATTAAGCTGCCAATAATTTTTAATACTGCGGTTCACATGGGTCTGCCGTTGTTCACTTTTTTTATGTTGTGGAGCCATGTAATGCTGCTTCAATAGTGGTTCAATACACAGTTTAAGTAACAAGAGAAACTGTAGTTCAACATTCAGAAATAATAAAGTTATCATATATTTACATGTACACCCACTTAAGGCCCTTCAGAATCATGATTTTGCTACACAAAAAGCTAAACAATTTATAGAATTGTCTATGAATTAACATACATGATGTTTTCCATCTTTAAGTCAGGCCCATTTCTCTAAACTGTCCTTATGTAGTTGGTGGAGGCACCTGTCAGTAATGACATTATTCATAGGGATGTTCATTTTAACTGGTTAACCGACCATAAGAATATTTAACTGATTAATACAATCAATTAAATAGCTTAAAAAGTCATTTAATTATACTTTCAGTAATTTATCCAAATAATTTAAAAAGGTTTGCTTAAACAAAATGTTAGTATTTTTAACGGGTCACATACACTTATCGTTTTTAATTTAAAATAATCTTGTCGGTTAACAGTTAACTGTCGCTTAGGAAAAATAACCAAAAAGAACATCCCTAGTCATTAATCCTTCCATGGCGTACAGAGAAGGCAATGAGTCGATTGTACATAGCACTGAGGTGAACGACTGCAGCTAGTACTATGCCACATATAACACTGAAGGTCCATCGGGGTCCCAGGATGGTGTAGACGTAAGAGACGAACACAGGCCCGAGGGTCCGTGCACCACTTCCTGATGCTGTCAGCCAGCCCATGTAAACCCCCTGAGTTCACACGCAATTGGGGAATAGAATAAATAACATTGATTTAATTAATCATCATGTTACTTTAATTTGAGATTTCAAATTTCAAAAGAGAAGTGATTTACCTGTGGTTTGGGGCCCAGTATCTTGGAGTATAAAGTGTAGGACATTACGTTGCATGTTGGATAACCCACTCCAATTAGGATGTCAGAGGTAATGTACTGTGCAAGATGAATTACAGGGGTAAAAAAGCACCAGGTCTGTTTAGACGGGCATCCAGTGGGCTCCAGAGACATGTTTGAGGGTGGGGTGGTTGCTGGCATAGTGTTATTCTCAATGTCTGTTTATGGAGATATTATAAGTTTTATAAACACAAATTTAATATACTATTTAATATACTGTTCATTAGCATTCAAATGTATGGGGTTGGTAAAATGATTGTATGTTTTTAGAAGAGTCTCTTATGCTCACAAAGGATGCATTTATTTAATTAAAAATACAAATAAATTTCATATTTGAGAATATATATATATATATATATATATATATATATATATATATATATATATATATATATATATATATATATATATAGTAAGTTTTCAGAATCAATATTCAGCTTAATAATTTTTGCAGAAGCAAGAAGACAAAAAACATTCATAAGCATTTATTTCAAATATATATCTTGGTTACACTGTATTTTAAGGTGCCTCAGTTACAGTGTTATTACACATTGAAGTATATATATATATATATATATATATATATATATATATATATATATATATATATATATAATAAAAATAAAATAAAACTTTGCCAAGTTAGTCAGATATCTCACCTGCCCACTGTATTTTAGGATATTGATTTCCCCATGGCAACAAGATAAAGAAACCTGCAAATATGAGAATCAAGCCTCCAAGCAGCAGTGGCCGATCTCCTACCCTGAAAATAAACCAAAAGCAGAACTGATTTTATCTGAGAGCAATGAGAAAGTCATGTTCAAAAACTGCTAACATCCATTGTATATGTCTTGGGTACAGCAGAACTGACATAAAGTTTTCCTAAGATGACCTGTTGTAAGTCTAAAACAATCAGAGGTTTTATGGCTAGTCATCTACAATGAGATGTTGATGTGTCAGAATGAAGTAAAAAAGCAGGTTTAAAAGTTCAGGGTTCTTCAAAACATATAAAATAAATGAGATGATATTGCAATTGAGAAATACAGATACAGTCTAGCAGGAAAAATATGGTCCCATGTACCTGCTTGGTTTCGATTATGCTTTCATTGCAAGGATATTGAAAAAAAAAACCCACTGGGGTCACTTTTGGTGAGGTGGAGAAAAATGATGATCGGTGAAACAGGGTTTTGATGATTTTTGCTTTTAATTAGCTAGTATTATCACATTGCCAATCTATGCCACTTGAAGTGATTGCCATCAATTTAACAACCTTGCAAGTGATTTAAGAGAAAAGACTATAGTTTCATTTGGCTAAATGCAGGAAATTCTTGCATGACAAAATAGCAAAAGTGACATTGATTTGAGCCTAAAATGTGACATTTGCCTATTTTTCACCAGTAAATAGTGGTTGGGTTCATTTGTCTTTGTATGTGTGTGTGGCAGGGGGGGCGTGGTTTAGCGAAGTCTGCTGTGGGAGAGAGAATCAGGAGACGAGCGGTAAGTGAGTGGTTTGGGCAAAAACTATCAACACCTGTTTCTTGTTTCAGTAATTGGCGCGGAGAGAGTATAAAACGCCAGGAGAGACAGAAGCAGTCGAGAGAGAGACGGACTGCTGGCGTGAACCGGAAACCAGAACGAGTAAACCGGAAGTGTTGTGCGAACGTGTCTGTGTTGATGTCAGAGTAAAAGTCACCATTTGGTGTTTGTGAAGTTTAAGTTATTTTGAAGTTAATAAATACGTCAGCAGTTCAGCCGACCCCTTTGTCCTCTTCCTTTCCTCCCACGAACTTACTACACTGGTGCCGAAACCGCCACCTGAGCTACTGAGGTAATACGGTCCGATAGGAACGGGATGAGGCAGTGATTGGGGGGGGGGGGGATGATCTCGGATCACAGGCGAATATCAAACCACAATCCCTTGCCCTGGCTCCAGGTGGAGATCACCTCTCGCCGTCCCAACTCACTGATTTAACGAAATTACAGGCAGAGTTTGCCGACGTCTTCTCGCCCCTACCGGGCCGTACTAACCTGATTCAGCACCATATCGAGACCGAGCCGGGCGTGGTAGTTCGCAGCCGGCCGTATCGCTTACCTGAGCACAAGAAAAAAGTAGTTCAGGCTGAATTAGGCGCTATGCTTGACATGGGGGTAATAGAAGAATCCAATAGTAACTGGGCGAGCCCGATAGTTTTAGTTCCGAAAACGGACGGCTCAGTCCGGTTCTGTGTGGCTAGGCTCGGCTCGTTTTTAGTCGACATTGGACTTAACAAAGGGTTATTGGCAGATCCCCTTGTCTCCATTATGCAAAGTAAAGACTAACCGTTTGGATTACACCAGTTTGTTACCCTTCCATTTGGGTTGTTCGGGGCACCAGCTACCTTTCAGCGCCTCATGGATAAGATTCTGTGGCCCCATGCTGCATATGCGGCTGCCTACCTGGATGATATCATTATATTTAGTAATGATTGGCAGCGGCATATGCAGCATCTGAGGGCTGTCCTGAGGGTGCTGAGGGGAGCGGGGCTCACGGCCAACCCAAAGAAGTGTGCGATTGGGCGTGTGGAAGTAAGGTATCTGGGCTTCCACTTGGGGCATGGACAGGTGCGTCCCCAAATTGATAAGACAGCCGCTATTGCGACCTGCCCACATCTCAAGACCAAAAAGGAGGTAAGGCAGTTCTTGGGGCTGGCGGGATATTATAGACGGTTTATTCCTAATTATTCGGACCTCACCAGCCCTTTGACTGACCTTACTAAAAAGGAGGTGCCAGATACGGTCCAGTGGACGGAGCCATGTCAGCAGGCCTTTACCCAGGTCAAGGCTGCTCTGTGTGGCGGGCTGTTATTACACTCTCCTGATCTTTCTCTCCCTTTTCTGTTGCAGACAGATGCGTCGGACAGGGGGCTGGGGGCAGTCCTGTCCCAGGAGATAGAGGGGGAGGAACGGCCGGTGCTGTACATTAGCCGGAAGCTCTCGAAGAGAGAGGCTAAGTACAGCACCATAGAGAAAGAATGCCTTGCCATCAGATGGGCCCTCCTCACCCTCCGCTATTATCCGCTATTGGCTCCCCGGCCTGAGACGGGCGGTGGGGGTATGTGGCAGGGGGGTGTGGTTTAGCGAAGTCTGCAGCGGGAGAGAGAATCAGGAGACGAGCGGTAAGTGAGTGGTTTGGGCAAAAACTATCAACACCTGTTTCTTGTTTCAGTAACTGGCGCGGAGAGAGTATAAAACGCCAGGAGAGACAGAAGCAGTCGAGAGAGAGAGACGGACTGCTGACGTGAACCGGAAACGGAAACCGGAACGAGTAAACCGGAAGTGTTGTGCGAACGTGTCTGTGTTGATGTCAGAGTAAAAGCCACCATTTGGTGTTTGTGAAGTTTAAGTTATTTTGGAGTTAATAAATACGTCAGCAGTCCAGCCGACCCCTTTGTCCTCTTCCTTTCCTCCCACGAACTTACTACAGTGTGGTTCTGGAGTTATGAAAATCTGCATTTTTCACCACTTGCATTGACATCAATTCAAGATGGCAGCTATACAAACATTTGTTGAACTCAGCAACATTAAAATTTTTAAATCTAGACACCATTAGGGTCCCAAAAAATCGGGTTACAAAAAACTGCCAAGTAGGTACAAGACACCCTATTTTTCCTGCTAGACTAATATTAATGTTGGGGGAAAAAATCCAATTACCAAAATCAAAATGGCATAAACTAAGCTATTCCAAATGACAAATCGTAAACTTTTTTTACCGTGCTGAGACCACTTTTACCACCAGGAAGACCAGGATGGACTCAAAGCCAATGGCAGCCAATATGATACCGTTGTAAAAAACGGCTTCTTTTCTCGTCCACGCAAACATGTCCATTGATAGAGGAGTAGATATACTGCAGGCGACAAAAAATACACATCAATTTGATATGATTAGATAAGCTTTTAAAAATTTGTCTAGATGAAAATATCACCACTTACGTTTCAAACACAGCAAAAATGAAGAGAATAACAAAGAAAAGGACATTAGATGTGAACACTGCAATCTGGTCAATATCACCTTCTACCTCAGGAGCCACATCCACTCTCTCTAAAGGCAGAAAGACAAAGCACTGTGTAAAATCATTGGAATTATTATGTGAATTATTATAAAACAGACTGTACAGAGACACCATTGTAATGCAACAGTACACTACTTAAGTATTTAAACAGTAAAATAAATATTTTACCTTCTGGGGTGTAGTTAATTGCACGGATAAGCTTTCCATGGTCATCCACAAAGTGCTCCCTAAATAAATGAAACCATTTGTATTCTATGTATTGCTTAATTCGAGAACAGTCAAATAATGTAACCTTTCGGTCAGACCTGAAATAAAACTAAAATGTATATGTATTTCTATGCTTTCATATAACTATTGTTGAGTAATGCTGCAAAATACTGAGGTTAAAACATTACCTCAAGACTAATATCACCAGCAGAATGTTAATGACCCCGAAGCAGGCTGCCAACAGAGCTGGAGCGGTGTACATATTAACCTGAAGCTGGATGACATTTACACTGACGCCAGTTTCTCCAATGAATGACAAAATGGCCTGCAGAGCTGAGAAATTAATACAGTCAACATCTTTTAATGTTAATGATCCCTATTAAATCATTTAAGAAATCACTATCGTACAAAGTTGGGAACAATTACTGTTCTTACAGACCAATTTCACTTCAAATGCATTCTGCAACTAACATGATTTTATTGGCTACACACAAACCTGGGCCAAGTATAAAGCCGAGAGCTTGACAGGCGCTCAGATTAGCCATTGCACTGGTTCTCTCCTTCAGGGAAGTGGCACCAGCCACATAAGACCTCACAACTGCTACATTACCTACAGGACAGGGTAAAGAATCTTAACACTGCAAACAAATAAAGTACTTTAATTTGTGCTATTAAGTTTGGGGCTGTAAGATTTTTTTAAGAAGTCTCTTATGCTCACCTATGCTGCAACTACTTGATCAAAAATAGAGGAAAAATAGGCATATTATAAATTAGTATTACAATGCAAAATAACTGTTTTCTTTTTTATTATATTTTAAAATGCCATTTATTTCAAAGCTGAATTTTCAGCAGCCATTACTTCAGTCTACAATATTGCATGATCCTTTAGAAATAATTTTAATATGCAGATCTATTTTTGTGGAAACTGTGAAACTTCTGGATTCTTTAATGAATATAAAGGTCAAAAAATATATATTTTTTTACATTACAAAACGTTACAATCTTTACTGCCACTTTTGATCAATTTAATGCATCCTAACTAAATAAATTGATTAATTTCTTTCTCTAAAGAAATCTTACTGACCTCTATTTTTAAGAAATGTGTATATAAGTTTACCTGCTCCAATGCCCACAAATGTACGAGCCAAAAGCATGTGAATTTTGTTGTATGAGGGAGGTAGGTAGACATAGGCATAGTAAATGTTAGCTGAGACATTGATGAATATAGAGCAGACTAGAGGCTCTCGCCGAGGCCTGTGATTGGACCACAATCCAAAGAGGGGTGAGGCCACCATCTGACCCAAACTATATGCAGCAACCACCCATCCCAAGAAACTGGCATCTGCACTTTCATCAATCTAAAAAAGACAAATAGAGCATGACTGATGGATTTACAAGACAATTGAAAAATGAAAAAATATTTAGGCATTCTGATTCAAGTGACCCGATCAGAATAAATCAACAACACATATTCATGTTTTCCACTACAGTTGGCTGCTTTTAATGCCTTTTATCAACCGAGCAAGTGGGAAAAAACTTGTGCTCAGCTCAACAGAGGACTTTACAGTGTGTGCATAATTATTATGCAAATTATATTCTTGTCATTTTTTGTTTCTCTAAGCACATTTTACCAATTCCAAACCACATAAATCATAACTACTATTTATTTTGTCTTTAATCATTTATAAATGATATATAATTGTCTATAAAGGTTGGAAGTGAAAGACACCTTTTATTTGGGTATACATAATTATTAATTATATTTATTATACATAATTATTTGTTTTCTTTTAAAGATAAAATGAGCCAAAAAAGAAATTTAACTCAGACTGAAAAATCTAAAATTATTAAATGGCCACAATAAGGATGCAATACTAATGCAATACTAGAAATCAGTATTGAAACTAGAAACCTAAGTCCCTGAGTACCTGACAACTTGTGCTTCTGGAGACTCCCATTCTGGAAAATGGTGGATCTGGAGACTAAAGGGTTCCTGATGGTTTCACACCTAATTATTCACCTTAAATTTGAATTATTTTGCAGTTAATGTGTCTTTTCTTCTCCAGCAGTTTTTTTCTGACCCAATGAGCATTTCACTCTCCAATGGTCATGCCTTAACTTTGCAGTTTCTAGCATTGCATTCTACACAGAGCCATTAAATAATCTTTGACTTTTCAGTCTTGAGTTAAATCTCTTTTATGACTCATTTATCTATAAAAGAAAACCTGCTTAATAATTATCCACACCTGAATAGATGGCGTTTTTCACTTCAACCCTTCATAAACAATTATATATAATTTATAAATGATTATAGACAAATTTAATTGTAGTTATTAAGACTGATGTGGTTTGAAATTGTTAAAATGAGCTTGAAAATAAAATATGATCAGAATATCAACTTTTGTATTTTAGACAACATTTAAGGTTCTCAGGGGAAAATCACTAAATTAAAAAATTCAACAGGTTTCAGTTGATGCGTTTAAGAACCCAGGGCGCGCTTTCTTAGAAAGGAAATGCACATATATCTACTTCCTTGTTTCACTTCCAGTTTCTAAGTCAAGTTTAACTTCGGATATCACTTTGCACAGAATTTATAGAATTGCCATACTTATGAACGTTCACTTCACTCAAATCTCAAATGCATAGAATACACTTTGCTCCTGTTAATCAGTATAACACTAAAACAATATAACATACTTATAGAAACACAAGGTAATGGGTTTGATTCCCAAGCAAAGCATCAACTGTATAGCAAAAAATGTATAGCCTGAGTACAATGTAATATAGAGTGTAAATGCAAATGCACTTACATTCTTCAGATATGGCCATATGGAGGTGATGACAATCGTAAAACCTAAGAAAAAACATTGCAATCACTAATACATATTACACGCATTTACTCTGTACTATACAAACAATGCAACTAACATTGATTTATCAACTGCTAACTAGGAATATATAATTGTAAAAGCAACCGATGTACAGATTCCATCTTGCTATACCTTTACTATTTTTTTATGAGGTTCAAAGGCATAGAATGTTGAATTGCACTGCACACAGTGTACAATTAATAGCCTGTCCTGACACTTGACAAACATCTTGCAGGTTACAGCAGGCTTTTTAGCTCTACAATGAATGGATGCATTTACGTTAAATGAACCGGACAGCACAACACATCTGCACAGCAATGTTTACTGTAGAGCTGCACAATTAATCAAATTTCTAATCGTGATGACAATTATGGATGTCGCAATAATGTAATCATTCTAAGACTTACATTATTCTGCATGCTTAAGATTTCTGTCATAATCGTGCAGCCCTAGTTCCCTGTCTGATCAGTAAGATAGTCAATTCAGTAATATGGCTAGGAGATAGTGAGAACATGTTTCTTACCAACACTGCTAAGGAACATTGTGAAATACATGACCCTGATGGACCTCCAGCGGCTTCTGTCTGCATTCTCATTTCTTAAAGAAGAAAAAAGCAACTTATTAACATTCATGGATATACAAATTACAATCATAGCTCTTGATTGTTTACACTTAAGCGTATTTAATTACAATGATTCCATGCATCATGCATGTTATGTGTGTATTATGACAGGAGCTCATGAAAGATGAAACATTCATATCATTCTCAGTAAGCCTGAACGTTCACACATGTTCTGCATTAGTGACAGAAAAACTCTTGTGAAATAACACACAGGCAACAATATTAAGTGCTCGACCCAAAAACTTTCACAGTTCAGACATAATTTCAGAACAGAAAACAAGATCAGCCCTGCCAGACTGCGTTATTACAGATGTAATTATCAAAACATACCTTGAAATATCGCCTCTAAGAAGCGGAGTGTTTTCATCAGACTCCACAAGTGACATTATTGGTGATTAAGCAGCTTGCGAAAATGAAATGACGGCACGACTAGAGTTCACTGAATGTCAGCTCTTTATATTAACATGCTCTTTATAATCAAGTTAACTTGACTGAAAACTGTTTGGATTTGCACAACACATAACTCGAAAACGCATACAGGCATCTGTATAATATTATGCCCATTTTAGTTGTTTTAAACACAGTAGTGTTAAGAGTAATTCGGCGTTATTTCACGCGCAGTCTAAAGTCCATCGATGTTGTTGATTCAGCGCAAACTTGAATCATCTGAACGTTGTCACACGTGAATAGTGAGAAACAGAAACAATCAGGCTTCAAAATAAAAGCCCCCTTCCTATTAAAATTCATTTTATTTTTAGATTATGGTATTTATTCGTATTAAAATTTTCGTGCATTTAATGCAAATAAATGTTTAAATTTGAAACATTAATGCAACGTTTTAATTTATGAAAAACTTTATATAATACTTTCAGTGTATGTCTTTTTTCTTTTTTTTGCAACATTATTGCAACTAAATAACTAAATGTGTGTGTGTGTCTATATAGCATGGGCGATTCTAAGATTTTCATGAGGGTATAATAATAAAATAAATAAATAAATTTTGTTTGACTAATAGGGTAAGGATGTATACTAAACTGAATTGAACTTATTGCAGTATTCCACTGTATTGCATAGATGGGAATAACATTTGAGTAATGAATAAGCCAAATTCAAGTCTTCCTGATCTCTCTTTCAAACACACACACACACACACACACACACACACACACACACACACACACACACACACACACACACACAAAACTGTTTACTGTAGAAACACTAAATTTTACTGTTTGCATTTCTAGTACAAACCTCATTCTTTAGCACATCAACAAACCTTCTTGTTTTCTTTCTAATTCTTTCGAAGCAAATGGGCTTCAGGGTTGGGCCAAGGACAAAATAATATACAAATGGAGTCTGACTTTTTCCCAAAGGAACTCACTAGCCTAAAAAAAAATAAAAGACTAAACAAAAAAACACAGGGACGGGCTCCCTGACTAACCAAAAACAGAAGAAAAAGAATAGTTCACAAAAAAAGTGGCACCCAAATCTTACAGCTTGCGTGCTGAAGTGAAGTGATATTTACAGTACTTACAATAGCTAGACGAAACACTCAGCCTTATTAAAAGAAAAAAAAAAACTGTCTGCACAAAATATTTCCAAAAGAAAAAAAAATGGGTGGGTGAGGAGAATAAGAAAATAAATAATGCAATATTTACAAAAAGGCACTATACAGAGATTTTAAAAAAGTGAAAGTTACGTGACTTACAGCCAAGTATGGTGACCCATACTCGGAATTCATGCTCTGCATTTAACCCATCCAAAGTGCACACACACAGCAGTGAACACACACACACAATGAACACACACCCAGAGCAGTTGGGGGTGCGATGCCTTGCTCAAGGGCACCTCAGTCGTGGTATTGCCGACTCAAACCCACAACCTTAGGGTTACGAGTCAAACGCGCTAATCACTAGCCCACGACATCCCCCCAAAAAGTAAAAAATTTTGTCAACATCACCAACAACAACACATCCAGATCACATCCATATCAGCATCTCTGCCTTTTTAAAAGACACTGTTCAAGCTTGGCACGTTCAGTTAGGGCGGGACAACCAAAGAGAGAGAGAAAGAGCTGTAACACAAAGAACTGCACAGACGCAGATATTATAACAATCTATCGATAAACACACGTCTTGTATGGGGTGTGATTTATGCACTTTTTGCTGCTTGCCAAGCAACCTGAGAGGAGAACTAATGTGTATACGCTTGCCATCCGTCTGGCCAAAATCCCATAGTATTCAGCAGTGGTGGTCAGTAACGGAGTAGCTTACTTCGTTATTGTACTTAAATTTGTCAAGTATCTGTACTTTACTGGAGTAGTTTTATTTTGAGTACATTTTACTTCACTAAATTCCAAAGCATAAGATCGTACTTTTTACTTCACTACATTTCATAAAACATATCGTTACTCCTTATAATAAATCACATGCTCTGACATACAGAAGCGGTTTCTGATTCATGAACGAACTGAGTCTTTTCAATGAAACTTTTAAATTGTTTAAATCAAATTCATGTTTATTTTTAAATCATTTACGAATTAGAATGATCTGATTGCAGCTGTTCTAGAGTCGAAAACTCACTGATTCAAATGTGAAAATTTAGTGTGAGTATCAAGTGAACTGAATTTACAGCATGTCTGATGCTGTTAAAAGGAAGTTATTAATGTCGAATTTTGGATTAATTATTGTATTTAAGCCAAAACTTTCAGTTGTTTGGGAACTAAATCTGCTGTAAAGAGTGATCTATTTAAGCCCACTGAAATTCTTGAATGCAGACGATGCAGACACATTGATCAGTGTCTGTTTTAGGTATAAAAAAAAAAAAAACAGAAAAAAAATCATTAAAATAACACAGATTAAATAAAATAACTCATGAACGTTTCAATTCCCCACTCCTGTAATGTTAACAGTTATATTAAAATGCTACACATGCCCAATGTGACATCTTTTTTATGTTGTTTATCAACAGTAGCCTATACATTTTTATATTGTTTGGATTAACTAGCCGAATAGACAGATATGAATGTTTATTCATAACCATACTGGAAATAAGTTAATATTGTTAGCCGATGCTTACAGTCTAGCTAATAAGCTTGCTGGTGCTAAGTTGAGGTAATTTTTAAAAATAAAGTCCAAATATTTGTATTCAACCAACTAGACAGATAACATCTGGGGGGGAAAAGGATGTGATGTTCAGAAATATGTATCAAAGTGGGAAGTGATGCCCTCTGGGGGCATTTTGCATGGGGAGTTTTACACCACAGACAAGTTTTGGAGAAGGAAAGAATCATTATGAAAATATAATTATATTTTCCTTAAAATGTTCTTCCTAGCTTCAGGCCTTATTCTAATGTCATATATAACTGTGATGATGTTCTGCAAAACAAACTTTAAAACACTTTTTTTTTACTGGTGAAAATAAGATGGTCAACTCTGTTTTCTCTCAGGTACATTGCAGTGTAAGCTTCACAGTGAACATTACTCTTGTCAGTGTAGTCCATATCAACAACAGAAATATATTCTCCATATAGTGGTTATTTTAGAAAAAATCCCAGGTATTTTGAGCAGTAGGATTATAAAAAAATATATGTGTATAAAATATAACATTTAATTAAGGAGCCTTTCTGTACTTTTTTACTTAAGTACATAAAAATAGAGTACTTTTGTACTTTCACTCAAATAAAATTGAAAAAGGAGTACTTTTACTGGAGTAATATTTTATTATACATATCTGTACTTTTACTCAAGTACTTGATTTGTGTACTCCGTCCACAACTGGTATTTAGACGTCAGGTGTAAGATATGAGACATTAGATGTTACAGTCATGTGTCGGAGCTGCGCTCAAACTGCGTGACAGCGACATAGCAAAGAAAGGTTTTATTTTTTTACATTGTGACTGGAAAACATACTTGTGGATAAGCATCTATATAATGTATGTGTGGATAAACGTCTGGATAACATATTTATGGATAAACACACGTACGTTAGGAAGGAAGGAAGGCTTTAAGGTGGTAATGATCATGATAACAGTACCTGAAGTACACATCTGTCTCTCCAGTGGCGTAGTGTCTGGGTGTGCAGGATATGCAGGTGCATATGGGCCCCGGCAGTTTGGGGGCCCGCCGAGCTGGGGGGAACTTTTAATTGAAACAAGGAATAGAGCACTCCATGGGCCTGGACATTGTCCAACAGCTTATGAGAATTCTTGGCCCGAGTCCGACTGGATACCGTGACGTTTTTCTTTCGCTTTTCCCAATTACACAGCTATTAAAATAGTTCATAGTTGTTTTTTAAGGTCAAAGTGGTCTTATTTATTTTTGTTTCTTTATTAAGTTAATTTAGAAATATGTTTAAAACATTTTACGTTTGGTAAATTCAAGTAAAAAAAAAAAAGTAAGGACCAAGCAGCAGTGGCAGACAGTGAGTTGAGCATTATGTTTGACCAATTTAGCCTTCTCAAACCAACATGACTTGCCTAAAATAAACAGACATAAAACACTTCAAGCATTTCAAACTTTTAAATGAGCACTGTTAGGCACATATTCAATTATTTGTGCGGTGCTGGTGCGATCACTTGCATTTAAAAATATGCCATCGTTTTTGCTCATAAAGGTAAAAGTATACATCATTCGGAACTGCAAAGGGTCTACTTGTATTTGTGTGCACTCACAATATCAACAAAACATTGCGTTTTTATAAAGAAAGGAAAACAAACAGGATGCGTCTTCTGTCCTTTAGGTCTTGAGCAGGAACGCTTCACCGACACAATAAATATATCCATAGGATGCTTTCAATCAGAATCAGAATGTTTTATTGTCATTATGCTCACACATAATGAAATTTTGTGTGAGACTCTCGGCTTAAAACAGTTATCATACAAAAAATGACACAGCAATTATATAAACACAAGCAATATATAAATATAAAATAGAAATAAATACCTCAAGTAAACACCGGACACCACAATACATTCAATAGCAGCAGAGTAAATATATATACTAGAGTATTAAAATCAAGTAGATTAAAAACATAGTGCAGCAATGCAAAACAATCAGAGTTTTTGTATTAAAGTAAGTATTTTGCATCAGTAGGAGTAGGGTGCATGTGAGCGAGTAAGTGTGTGGCTATATAGGGAGGTTGCATGTGTGTTTGACTGCGAGGGAATGGAGGGGGGTGATAGCTTTCACAGCTCTGGGGAAAAAGCTGTTTTTGAGTCTGGTTGTGGTGGTCTTGATGTTTCTGTACCGCCTTCCTGAAGGAAGCGGTACAAACAGTCCATTTCCCGGGTGGATGGGGTCGGCCACGATGCGGCTGGCCTTCTTCCTGATTCGGACAGCATATATCGTGTCCAGGTCTTGGAGATGGCAGCCCACAATCCTCTGAGCAGTTCTCACCACCCGTGCCAAGTCCTTCCTTTCCTTTGCAGTGCAGCTGCCATACCACACCGTTGCATTTAAGCAAAGTATGCTTTCTATTGTAGCACTGTAGAAGTTCTTGAGCAGCTGAGAGGAGAGTCCAGTACGTTTTAACTTCCTGAGGAAGAAAAGACGTTGTTGCGCCTTCTTCACCAGGTGTGATGTGTTGACAGACCAGGACAGGTCAGATGAAATATGGACGCCCAGGAACTTAATACTATCCACACGCTCCACTTCATCCCCCCGTATGCAAAGAGGAGCATGCTTCGTCTTCCTGGACCTCCTGAAGTCCACTATGACCTCCTTGGTCTTGTTGGTGTTCAAAATAAGATTATTTGTTGAACACCAATGTATCAGGTGCTGGATCTCCTCTCTGTATTGAGTCTCATCATTGTCAGATATGAGACCCACCACGGTGGTGTCGTCTGCAAACTTCACGAGCGTGTTTGTGGAATGAATAGCAGAACAGTCATGAGTAAAGAGGCTGAAGAGGACCGGGCTGAGCACACAGCCCTGCGGTGTTCCAGTGTTCAGGATCAGGGTGGAAGATGTATAGTTCCCTATCCTCACCAACTGTGGACGATTTGTGAGAAAGTCCCTGATCCAGGAACACAGTGAAACTGATAGTCCCAGGTTGTGGAGCTTCAGCACCAGCTTATCCGGGAGAACAGTGTTAAAAGCTGAGCTGAAGTCCACGAATAGCATCCTAACATAAGTGTTGGGGTGCTGCAGGTGTGTCATGGCTATATGGAGTGCTAGCGAGACAGCATCCTCCGTAGAGCGGTTCTTCCTGTAAGCGAACTGAAGGCTGTCAAGTCCAACAGGGATAGCATCTCTGATGTAATTAAGGAGGATCCTCTCAAAACACTTCATAATTACCGGGGTTAGGGCAACTGGATGATAATCATTGAGGCATGTGGCGACTGATTTTTTGGGTACAGGCACAATGATAGAGGTTTTGAGGCAAACAGGGACCATAGAAAGCTGCAGGGACAGGTTGAAAATGTCCAGGAAAACTCCTGCCAGCTGGTCAGCACATGATTTCAGAGCCCAACCCGACACCTTATCGGGTCCTGCAGCCTTGTTGATATTGATGTTCTTTAGGGTAGAACACACTTGGTGCCGCTGCAGGACTAGGGGCTGGTGCTGCTCCTCTAGTTGGGGGAGGTGTACAGTCTCTCTGCTGCTCACTGAGTCAAAGCGTGCAAAGAAGCTGTTCAGGGTATCTGGCAGAGTGGGGTCATGGCTGACCTGCCGGTCACTGTGCTTATAGTCCGTAATGGTCCTTATACCTCTCCACATATTACGTGGATTGTTGTTGTTGAAATGCTCCTCAATGCGCTGTTTATATCTGAGTTTTGCTAATTGGATACCCTTTTTCAGTTCTTTCCGGGCCCTACTGTAAGCCAGCCTGTCTCCTGACCCGTAAGCTGCGCCTGGGCTTTAAGCAGGTGCCACACTGTGCCGTCCATCCATGGCTTCTGGTTGGGAAAAACCATAATGGTCTTTGTGGGCAGGACAACATCAGTGCAGTAATGAACATAGGACAGAACAGCAGAAGTATATTCCTCAAGATTAGCGCCCTGTTTGAACACATCCCAGTCTGTATGCTCGAAACAGTCTTGTAGTGCTGAGGAGGCCTCCTCAGTCCAGATCTGCACAGTTCTAGTAGTGGGTTTAGTCCTGCAGATCAGAGGTTTATAAGCCGGGATCAGCTTCACTGTGATGTGATCTGACATGCCCAGGTGTGGAGCTGCATGAGCTTTGTATGCTCCCGGAATGTTACAATAAACCTGATCCAGTGTATTATTTTCTCTGGTTGGAAAGTCAACGAATCTGTAAAATTTGGGAAGCACTGATTTCAGTTCTACATGGTTAAAGTCCCCAGCTACAATCACAGCTGCCTCTGGATTAGCGTTCATCTGCGTGCTAATCAGACAGTACAGCTCCTCCAGTGCTAATTTAGCATTAGCCCTCGGTGGTAAATAAACTGCTATGATTATAACAGAGCCAAGTTCTCTGACCAGTTTGAACGGTCTGCACTTCACTGCCATATATTCCAGATCAGGGGAGCAGAATGTTCCAATAAGACTAGTAGCAGTACACCACAAGTTATTAATGTAAAGCACCAAACCTCCGCCTTTGTTTTTGCCCGAAGCTGCGGTCCTGTCGGCTCGGAACAGAGAACGCCCCGCTAGCTCTACCGCAGCATCGGGTATGTTGTTATCCAGCCAGGTCTCGGTGACGATCGCCACACAGCTGTCCATCCTCCCCGAAGCGAACCTCAAGCGGATCTCGTCCAACTTGTTGGTGAGAGACCTGGCATTCGCGAGGAGAAGGCTGGGCAACGCCGGTCTGTGTGGATTAGCATATAGCCTAGCACGCAGACCGCTCCGCTTACCCCGCTTTTGTTTACGGTGTCTTCTGCGTCTCCTGAGCCACAGAGGGGGGGTAGTGAAAGCCCCGATGAGCCGCTGCAGCTCCGGTGGTATAGAATCCAGCTTTGGGGGTGCATAAAGTCCCGATTTTTTCCCCAACTCCAACATTTCAGCCCGCCCATATTGTATTTTTTTTTGCAAGTCCTTGAATAAGCAACGAAAACACATACAAAACCATACAAAAAAATAAAAAAAGCCGAGAGCTCCGAGCCGCTGCGTGCACACGCGCCGCCATGTTGCATCCTACAATGACTATTTTAAAACTAATTAATTCAAATCAAAAACAAAAACTCTTTATGTAATCCGTTAAGATGCATTTCTCTTTAAAGGCACTTCCAATGAGGAGATGGCGAGTCAGGTTCGTCAAATTCATTTTTGCAACATTGACTCAGAAAACATTAGTTTATTAACAAATTATTCAAATATCCCCTCACTATTTTTGTTTGCTTTTGGGCTGCTGTACCAGAGTTGTTTTTGCATTCAGTAGCCTATACGGCACATTAACATCTATATTATTAATATTTTAAGAATAAAGTCAAAATTACGATAATAAAATCATGTTATACTGATTGAAGATAATGTGAAAATTTCACCTATAGGCCTACTCCAAAAAAAAAAAAAGTCTGTGGCATCCATCATTCTTTTGACTTTTTTTTTTTTTTTTTTACTCTGATTGATTGAATCATGAGACATTCATTTGTATTAAATTGTTCTGAATTTTTTCAACATGCATTCAAATATTCATGTTTATTTTTCGTGCTGCAAATATTAAAGAGGAAAATATAATTGATTCATATGCAGCTAGAACTGAAGTGAATTATCTCACTACAAATTAAAGAGCGTAAAAAGACATTTATTGTTTGTATTTTATCATAAAATTCACAGAAGGCTGAAACTTTGTATTAACAAAGCACAAAGCTACAACTGCTATAAATAATGAATGGACTTGAAAACTTTAAACATCATTCCAAAGCATTAGCCAATACTGTAAATAAACCAACTTGTGAATAGTAAGCATTCATGTAACATCATTTAAGAAAAATCAACAATAGGGCCTAGGTTAAGTAAACTTAACAAATAGGGCCTAAGTTAAGTTAACCGAGTCAGAGCCTATAATAACGTCTGGGGGGGCTGTACTAATTTTTTCATATGGGACCAGGGCTGACTCACTTTGCCACTGTCTCCCTACGACTGTGATCATAAGGCTTCAGTACATGAACATGAACAACACATGAACAATAGGCTACTATATGAGTTACAACCTTATTTTAATAGACATAACATTTGAAAATGTGTCAAACCTGGTAGACCAGTTTCAAAACATTTTCAAATAGGCCTTCATGTAACATTTATTAATTATTTATCAATATATAGGCTATTGATATGAACATGTAGAGTAGCCTATAAGAATATGCTCTTGTAATAAGCAGCTGTATGGCATTAATATACAAAAAACAAAACCTGAACTCTGAAATAACAGACATCTGCTGATCATACAATTATCTACTTTTCAAAAATGAGGTCTACTGTATAGTAAATGATTTTTTTTAGAGATGTGTTGTATTACATATACCCAGTAAGTTCACATGTGTGATTAACATTAGCCTATATCATATTGTATTATTTAAACAGTAACTGTGAATATATTTGGATGCTTCATGTTAGTCGCTGAATAAGCTTACGTGATTTTCAATTGATTTTTAGGTGATATTGCTTGAAAAGTGAATTATAATGAGTGCTCAAATAAAAAAAACTAAATTATTTATGCAGTTTATTTTATTATCAAACCCTATGTGATAACTTAACCTATGGCTTAAAGCTGTGATATTAATGTTGTCCACTTGCGAGAGCCACAGGATAAAGAATATTTAATATTAGGATAAGAAATATTTAAAACTTATTTAAAAAAAAAAATCATCAATTTCCACACTTTTAAACAGAAAAAAAATGCATTTAACTATTTCATTTAGTTATGATGTACTGACAGTATAGCTTTATATAATCAGTGTACATTACTTATGCCAAAGATTTTCCGATTGTTTATATTTTCCTAAATGCTGTCTTAGTTTTTCTCGATTACTAACACAGAATTCATTAAACAATTCACCACTTCTCACAACTATATTCACATTCTTGTAATAACAAATAACAATAAATAAATATTTTTTACCAGGTTAAATGTTGACCATTAGTAACTCAAATATCTGTAAACTTGTAAACCTCTCTACCTAACTGTCGATAATGTGCATCCTCCACATTTGTAGTTTTTCTAAAACATATTTATTCATGCTTGTAGTTCTGGACCGAATCCTTCACCAAAGCGCAATGGATTGTGGGCAATTTTAGCCATTAGAGTGTGCTAAAACAATGGGCATCAGGATCTCATCACGGTATCTCTGTGCATTAAAAATGCTATCAATAAAATGCACCCGTGATCATTGTCCATAACATATGCCTGCCCATACCATAACCCCACTGCCACCATGGGTCACTCGATCCACAATGCTCACCCACAGGACACCATAAACGCTGTCTGCCATCTGCCCTGTACAGTGAAAACAGGGATTCATCCATTAAGAAAACAAAAGTGCCAGACGCCATCGAATGTGAGCATTTGCCCATTCAAGTCGGTTACAATGACAGACTGCAGTCAAGTCGAGACCGAGGATGAGGACGATGAGTATGCAGATGAGCTTCTCTGAGACGGTTTCTGATAGTTTCTGCAGAAATTCTTTGGTTATGCAAACCGATTGTTGCAGCAGCTGTCCGGCTGGCTGGTCTCAGACAATCTTGGAGTGGAAGATGCTGGATGTGTAGGTCCTGGGCTGGTGTGGTTACACATGGTCTGCGGTTGTGAGGCCGGTTGGATGTACTGCTAAATCTTTGAAATGCCATTGGTGATGGCTTATGGTAGAGAAATTAACATTCAATTCACGGCAACAGCTCTGGTGGACATTCCTGCAGTCAGCATGCACTTGCACGCTTCTACAAAACGTGTGACATCTGTGGCATTGTGCTGTGTGATAAAACTGCACATTTTAGAGTGTCCTTTTACTTTGCCAGCCTAAGCCTATTACAATTACAACTGTGAGGTGGATGGATTATCTCGGCAAAGGAGAAGTGCTCACTAACACAGATTTAGACAGATTTGTGAACAATATTTGAGAGAAACAGGCCTTTTTTGCACATAGAAAAAGACTTAGATCTTTGAGTTCAGTTCATGATAAATGAAAAAACAAAAGTGTTGCATTTATAATTTTGTTCAGTGTAGTTCCTAACCCAAAAAAATAACCTTCTTGGCAAAAGTGAAATTACTTTTCCCCACATTCACTCAGAAGCTGCACACGAGCGGTGTTTTGCATCAATTTCTGTCTCGAGTCGGCTATAATCAGTCAATCGTCTATGTATGTAAGGATTTTGAGCCCCGCTTTTCTCAGCGAGAGAGAACAATTCAGGGCTGAGGCTGATCTGAGCACTATGTCCTCCTGAAGACAAATGTTAATGTCTGAAAAATCCAACGAGCTGTGAGATATTAATCCAGAGGTCGCGAGAAGCGAATGTCAGCTGAGGAAAGAAACACATGAAGGTGCTTTATGAGGCTAAGTTCACACTTTAAGCCTCAGTGCTCAATTCCAATTTTTGCTAAGATCCATTTTTTTGTATAACTGTTCACACTGTTGTTTTAAATTTAGCCAATATCAGATTTTTCAGTGTGAACAGAACTGACCCGCATGTGCAAAAGAACAATATGAATAGGGTCGCCAGGTTATCACAACAAAATCCACCCAACTGCTTCTCAAAACTAATTCTGTGGGAAAACTGTGCACTTATAAATATTTGCACAGCATGCTGTCATACAGAAATAAACACAGAGGACATTAAGCAATTATGCGTTTATTTATAGTGTGATCTGCTGCAGAAGCCAGTGAAATTATGTGCAGGCAATATGAACAATAAAGACAAGGATGTGACAGAAGAGTCAAGAGTTTTGAAACTTTTATGATACAAGCACTTATGTTTTGCTTGTATATATACCTGTAGTTGTCACTTACATGTTGTTCTTACATGTAACTGTACTTCCACTACTACTTGCAACTGTCTTGATTACTATAAGTGGTGTATGAAGTACTTGAAAGCCACACTTGAGCAAGGCCACTGCTGGCCAAATGGGTGTCCTAAGCAGAATTGTATTGTTGTGCCCCCTCCCCAAATTATATATATATATATATATAAATAAAAAAATAAATAAAAAAAAGACCTACTATAGGGTCAAAATAGAATTTTTAGAAAATATAAAACTAAATAACCAAATTGTAATTAAATTTGTATTATTTACAAATTTCAATTGTAGCTAGACAGTTGCCTATGATTTTACTAATAAAGTTGTCTGATTGTTTTTATAGTCTCATTCAGAAATGACACAAAATAAAAATGTACTTCAATAAAACCAAGGATTAGTCTTTGTAAGGGTTGTGGTGTCCACATGTTTTTGTTGAAGAAATTATAGAGGCTAGAATTTCTATCGCAAAAAGGGGGCCAATGTTGAAAGATTAAGTGAACATTTTAATTAAATGTATGGTCAATATTAAACAACGATATGATCATCCTGTAAATTTTACCACAGCAATTATCAGGCTTTTGACACCCTTTTCATGCATTTGTAATAATAGCCTATGTAATGTACATAAATTATTTA
This sequence comes from Carassius carassius, assembly GCF_963082965.1. Classification (NCBI taxonomy): domain Eukaryota; kingdom Metazoa; phylum Chordata; class Actinopteri; order Cypriniformes; family Cyprinidae; genus Carassius; species Carassius carassius. The sequence goes on along the minus strand of NC_081793.1, from coordinate 15,626,578 downwards.
TTTTGTATTACATTATGTGTTTTAACAGTGTAATTCAATTATTATTAATTAACCAATCATCATTGACTCATTGTTTTTTTATAATGCATTTTATGGCATTTTAAATGGTTGTTGTTCGCTTAGGTCTATTTTTATTCCTCCAGAGCGCATGGGCCTGAATTTAGTTTTTTTAACTGGGGGGATTTAAAGATTCTCTCTGATTTTGAAACATCAGGGCTAATCATCTTAATGTATTTATGTCTACATATGGTAATGTATGGTGGTTTTCAAAACAACTTTACAAAATTTGTCATGCTCCCCACCAAACTGACATTAAGAACTGTATTAAAACTATATGAATGCATCCAGTTTCAGTTCAGTTTTTTTTCTTAATACAAAATACACCATTATCTGCTTCAAACTTACATTAAGAATTGTTTAAACTAATATATGTCACTTAATTCATTATTATTGAGTTGCTTTCATTTTTATGCCTTCAACTGCTATTTGTACCCCAAAATACACATGAATTAGACGATGAGGGCAATCAGATGAGGGCAATCAGACATGCACTCAACTCCAGCTTCGGTAAGGTCAACATCAGGGTTTCCCACATCTAATGCAGGTGGCTGTAACTCAAGCATTTCAGTCTCTGGGGACTCAGGTGGATGGTCTGTGCATTTGTCCATCACCCGCTCTGACCTTGTATGACAGGGGACCTGTGATGTCTACAATGACTCCCGGGATCCACTTAGAATCTCTGGTGTAGCTTCTCATGTACACCAAGTCCTTAGGTCTAAACTCTCTGACGGTGCCAGGGCATTTTTCAGCATTCAGCTCCTGTCTGCGAAGCATATCACCATTATGATCAGGATGCAGACGATCCAGGGCAGTGGCGAGTTGCCGATTCATGAGCAACTGGGCAGGACTTTTCCCAGTTGATGAATTGGGTGTGACATGCTGTGACAACAGGAAGCGAGCGAGCCTGGTCTGCCACTCGCCCTTGGTGATGCGAGACAGGGCCTCCTTGGTTGTCTGCACCATGCGTTCAGCTTGACCATTTGAGCTGGGGTGATAAGGTGCTGTAGTCACATGGCGAATGCCGTTGCGCTCGGCAAACGCTTGGAATTCTGCAGAGGTGAACGAAGCACCATTATCTGACACTATGACGTCGGGGCAAACCATGTGTTGCAAAAAGTAGTCTCAGTGTGTTGATGACAGCTGATGAAGACATGGAACTCATTAGAGAGACTTCCAGCCACTTGCTATGTGCATCGACCACTATGAGGAATATTTTGCCTTGAAAAGGGCCTGCAAAGTCAACATGCAGCCGGGACCATCTTTTTGTCGTTTACTCCCATGGGTGCACCTTTGCCTTAGGAGGTGCATGACGTGACATCTGACAGGTTCCACATGCTTTAACAGTCTCCTCAATGTCTCGGTCCATGCCCGGCCACCACACATAACTCCTTGCGAGTCCCTTCATGCGTACAATGCCCGGGTGCGCATCATGCAACATAGCCAGTATTTCTCTCCTCGCCAAGCAAGGAACAACCACACGGCTTCCCCATAGCAAACAGTTCTCATGTGCAGAGAGTTCATGGCGGCGCAAAAGGAATGGCTTGAAACGGCTATCCATCACATCAGCCGGCCACCCATGTAGCACCCAGCGCATTACTCGTGCTAAGACAGAGTCCTTGAGTGTAAGGTTAGCGATTCGCTCAGCATGCATGGGTGCTTCTGGCACCATTTCAAGTAGCAACACTTCCAATGGTGGTGGTGTAACAGCATCAGATGCCGGCAAAGGTAAACAACTCTGGGCGTCAGCATTGCCCATTTGTTTGCCTGTATTTCAGGGGGTTGGGAGGGCCACAATGAGTGATAGGTATGCTCACTAATCAAAGAACAGGCAGCTCCTGAATCCACTTCCATTGTGTGTGCTTGTTTGTTCAGTATAACAGTGGCCAGATATGGCTTCTGCCCCCTCTTTCTGCTTTAGTAGTTGTGGTGCTGTAAACAGAGTAATCATCATTTTCTATGTGAGTTATAATGTTTGTGTAACGTTCTTCTGAGCTGGCTGCATCCTTGTCAGCACCATGTTTAGTCTTTGTTAAACACACATGAGCAATGTGTCCTCTTTTTTTACAGTAATGGCATACAGCCGTGGAAAACCTACATGCTTGTGGGGTATGCTGACCACCACATCTGAAGCATGGCTTGTCCCGTTTAGGATTTTCATTTGAAACTGCTGTTTTATTTACTGATGCCTGCGCATGAGCCGCATAATGAACATCGTCCTCCAGCCGTGATTCGATTTGATGCTGACGAAGTAGTCGAGCGTTTAACAATGCTGTTTCAGCAGCTAGTGCCTTTTCTTCTGCCTCTGTAAATGTTAGTGTCGTTTCAGCCAGCAGGCGTCGCTGTAGTGCTTCATCCATAACCCCGCACACGATTCTATCACGCAGCATTGCTTCTAACTGCTCCCCAAAAGCACAGTGCACAGACAAACGTCGAAGCTCAGCAATGTAGTTTGGAATGCTTTGATTAGGTTTCTGGTTACAATTGTGAAAATGAAAACGTTGAACAATCTCTGATGGCGCTGGGCTATAATGGCGTTTCAGGGCAGCGACAATGTTTGCATAGGACACAGTAGAGGGTTGCGTTGGGGCAAGCACTGAACGTAAAGTGGAATACGTTTTTGCGCCACACACACTGAGCAGTACGGAGCGTTTTTTTTTTGCATCATCCTCAATATCATTTGCATGAAAAAAACATTCCAGTCTCTCTGTGTATTCTTCAAAAGAGTTACTTGAACATTCATCAAACTCTTCGATACGACCGAGTGTAGTCATGTTCACTGCAGATGGCAGATTATTTCACTCAATTAACAGTCGCACCGTCTGGACTTATCTGCACACAGTCGGTTCGAATCCGCTCGTCGCCAGTGAATAATAAACTTGAATAATATGAGGAGACGTTCGTAGTCTTGTGAACTTTTACTGAACAAGGCAACATCGACATACATCTAGCTCGGCCAACTCCGACTAAACACACTGGCCAAAAAACACACATTCCCCAGAACAGCCCCGCCCTCCCCAGGCTCTTAGCCTCTTAAAGGAACCTCACTACTACAATAGTCAGTCAATACATTACACTCACTCTCTCAAGAAAGTAACTCGTAGTCTTGAACGCAAATGGAGAAAAACTAACTTGGAAGTTTTTAGAATTGCATGGAAAAACAGTATGTCCAGCTATAGACAGGCTCTAAAAACTGCTAGAGCAGAGCATATCCACAAACTCATAGAAAATAACCAAAACAATCCAAGGTTTTTATTTAGCACAGTGGCTAAATTAACAAAGTACCAGACGCCACCTGATTCAAATATCCCACCAACGTTAAATAGTAATGACTTTATGAATTTCTTCACTGATAAAATAGATAACATTAGAAATACAAAAGTGAATGTAGATTCTACAGCATTTAACACTTCAGTTTCATCCATCGCACACAAAGATAAACTGCAGTGCTTTACAAATATAGGACAGGAAGAGCTAAATAAACTTATCACTGTATCTAAACCAACAACATGTTTATTAGATCCTGTACCCACTAAATTACTGAAAGAGTTGTTACCTGTAGCCGAAGAACCACTTCTCAATATTATTAACTCGTCGTTATCTTTAGGTCACATCCCAAAACCATTCAAGCTGGCGGTTATTAAGCCTCTTAGTAAGAAACCAAAACTAAATCCTAGTGAACTGGCAAATTATAGGCCTATTTCAAATCTTCCATTTATGTCTAAAATTTTTGAAAAAGTGTCTGCTCAATTGAGCACCTTCCCGCACAAAAATGATCTGTATGAAGAATTTCAGTCAGGTTTCAGGCCCCACCATAGCACAGAAACTGCACTTGTTAAAATTACAAATGACCTGCTTCAGATCAAGGCTGAATCTCATTTCTAGTTTTACTTGATCTTAGTGCTGCGTTCGACACCATAGATCATGACATACTCATAGATCGATTACAAAACTATACAGGTATTCAAGGGCAGGCTCTAAGATGGTTTAGATCCTACCTGTACGATCGCTACCATTTTGTTTACTTAAATGGGGAGTCATCTCATTTATCATCAGTAAAATATGGAGTACCACAAGGATCTGTCCTAGGTCCCCTTTTATTTTCAATATACATGTTGCCCTTTTAATATTATTATAAAAAACACAATTAGCTTCCACTGTTATGCTGATGATACTCAGCTATATATCTCTACGAGACCAGAGGAAACCTCTAAATTATCTAAGCTAACAGAGTGTGTTAAAAATGTAAAAGATTGGATGACCAATAATTTTCTCCAATTAAATTCGGATAAGACAGAGATATTAATTATTGGACCAAAAAACACTACACAGAATCTTGTAGATTACAATCTGCAACTAGACGGATGTTCTGTTACTTCTTCTACAGTCAAAAATCTGGGTGTTATATTAGACAGCAACTTGTCTTTTGAAAATCATATTTCCCATGTTACAAAAACTGCATTCTTCCATCTTAGAAACATTGCCAAGCTATTAAACATGTTGTCTGTTTCTGATGCAGAAAAGCTAGTTCATGCATTCATGACCTCTAGACTGGACTATTGTAATGCACTTCTAGGTTGTTGTCCTGCTTCTTCAATAAACAAGCTACAGGTAGTCCAAAACGCAGAAGCTAGAGTCCTTACCAGGTCAAGAAAATATGAGCATATTACCCCAATTTTACAGTCTCTGCACTGGCTACCTATTAAGTTCCGTATCAGTTACAAATTATCATTACTTACCTATAAGGCCCTAAATGGTTTAGCTCCAGGGTACCTAACTAGCCTTCTACCATGCTACAATCCATCACGCTCCCTAAGGTCACAAAACGCTGGACTTTTGGTAGTTCCTAGGATAGCAAAGTCCAGTAAAGGAGGTAGAGCTTTTTCACATTTGGCTCCCAAACTTTGGAATAGCCTTCCTGATAATGTTCGAGGTTCAGACACACTCTCTCTGTTTAAATCTAGATTAAAAACGCATCTCTTTCGCCAAGCATTTGAATAATGTATCTTAAATTGTGAGTGTAGTTGTATCTGATCAAATGTGCATTCTTATTCTTTAGCTTGGGTTAAACTAATTAAATTTACTTTGTTGGAACAGCAGCTATGCTAATGATGTCTCTATTTGTTTCCATGTTTTGCCACGGGATGTAACTAGGATTTACACAAGCTCCAGTCTGGATCCAGAACACCTGAGAAGAGATGATGCTGACTGTGGAGGCGGAGGCGTGGTTTAGCGAAGTCTGAGAATTGGGAGACGAACGGTGAGTGAGCAGGCTGAACAAAAATAATCAACACCTGTCTCTTGTTTCAGTAATTGGCGTGGAGAGAGTATTTAACGCCAGGAGAAGCAGGTGTAGAGAGAGAGAGACCCACTGCTGACGAGCGTGAACGCCAGAACCAAATCGCCAGAGTTTTTCTGTTTATGGTGCGAGAGGCACTGTCTTTGTTTGATATTGTAAATAAAACTGTCAGCAGTAAAGCCGACCCCTCGTCCTCTTCCTTTCAACCCCTGAACTCTTCTACACTGACCATCAGAGGACCTCAGATGATGCTAACCCTGAATCAACAACAGAACCAACTAATATAGCTACAAATGTGACTGCATCATATAATAATTATTAATTATTAATAATACTAATAATGTTCATCATCTAGCTGACTACGTCTTGTATTAATTTTTCTACAAATCCTGTCATACGTGCACAAACTGACAGTCACCACTTATAAGCTATTACTAAATATTGTAGAAACATAATTTTCTGTAAAGTTGCTTTGTAACGATTTGTATTGTAAAAAGCGCTATACAAATAAACTTAAATTGAATTGAATAAAGAAGAATTGTCTTGGCTTTCTAAAATATAACTTATATAATTATTTTGTTCCTAATGTTTAATCAAAAAATCTGATCAACAAGTAGCCTTCCCATTATGAGGTGATATTAAACTCTTTAAAGTGTTATATAGGGGAATTAAATTTTTACCTTTGTAATGGCATTTTTCTAACTTTATTGAACATTTCATATTTCGTCAAATTTGAAAAATCTATATTTATAAGATTTTTAAAATTTCTAATTCAAAAGACAGAATAAGAACAAGAAAAATAAGTTACTTGTCAAATGAAATCAGTATTAACAAAATAAATTTATACAGAGGTGGAACAGGAGAACACAAACGTGGCATGTAGGTGTATTTTCAGCAGAGGTGGGTAGAGTACCCAAAAACTGTACTCAAGTAAAAGTACTTCTAGAAATATGTACTCAAGTAAAAGTAAAAGTACTAGTCTTGAATAGTTACTTGAGTAAGAGTAAAAGAGTATCGGATAAAAAAATCTACTCAAGTAGTTAGTTACTAGTTACTTTGGGTCATATATACTGAGCCTATTTTTATTTAGATATATAGATAAAATGTATGTAATGTATGTGTGTGTGTGTATAAATGTATATATTTCATCAGCCTTTACTCCAATTTATGTAATTTATTATAAAACCCAGTCTGTTTACTTAAGTAACAGATATAGGTGTCATGCCATAACATATTTTTAATACGACTGACTTTATATTAAATGTGAATTTAACATTGAAAGTTAATGTGATGTAAATATTGCTACTAATCTTTCATTGTTCAGAAAGAGAGCAAATAACATTTACATTATTAAAGATCATTTTCACTGACAGTCTAGATTTCAATCACTCTCAGAAACTCCCATTAAAATCACTGAAACTGTTAACACTGTGAAATCAATATCTTAATTAAAGATTCGTACACACATCTGCACTTTGTTGTTTCTGACGAGAGAATTCGCCAGAAAGAGGTATTCAGTCAGTGAGCGAGTGAAGGAAGCACCGGTATTTCAGCGATGACTCATCTGAACGCCTCTGATTGGCCAATGCTTTAATAAGCTCAAAAGAATCATATGTGATTGGTTATAATGTGCAGCGCTGTAAAAAGACATCTATCTCTGGCCCAGCGCCAGCAAGCGATCACAGATCTGAATTTAGCAGCTGATGTTATGACTTGCTGAACGTAGCCTACTCGCACAGGTGTGATTGTATTAAAATTAATAAAATCTTAATCGCCTATTTTTTGTCTTTTGGAAGCTGCATTCAACTTGACTCCCCTCTTATAAGCCACACACGTACAACAAACTAATGTCACAGTGGTATCGTGTACTGTAATCGAATGTAGCCCAAGTTATTACCTGTTAAACAGTAGACAGCACACGCGGTGTTCATCTAATAAGGATCTCCATCACAAGCAAATAGCCTTTGCAGATTTGCTTTCAATTCAGTGCAGTTCCATAGCCCCGTTTTCAATGCTGCTGATGTTCTTCCCTTACAAAAAATAACCATGGTTTTATTATAGTAAAACTGTAGTAACCCATGGTTTTTTGGCGTGTTGACTACCATTTGTATAACCACAGATTTACTACAAATACCATGGTTAAACTATGGTTAATTTAGCAAAACCATGGTTAATTTGTGGTTACCATGGTTTAACTATAGTAACCATGGTTTTTTGGTTTTATTTGTAGTAAAACCATGGTTAATTTTCATAAGGGTTAAACGTTACAACTCTGAGTGAACCACTTCAGATGCTCAGCGCGTGCGGCAGGGAACTGAACGACTCATTCAAACTGATTCATGAACCATTTCACTCGTTAGCCAATTGGTTTGATCAAGCCTTTGAACAGAATTGACTCAAAAGAATGAATCATTCGCGAATGGGCATCGCTCATTGTCCAGAGAAAAGTAGACGGCGCGTTTGGATCAAACTGAAGCATTTATAACATTTATTGCATTAAGATAAAGTAACGAGAGGAGCGTCGCCCACAGTAATGAAGTAAAAGTACAGATTTTTCCCCAAAAATTTACTCAAGTAAGAGTATAAAGTACCCATCTTTAAATATACTCCGAAAATTATTAGTTACCCCAAAAAATTACTCAAGTAAATGTAACGAAGTAAATGTAACTTGTTACTACCCACCTCTGATTTTCAGAAGTTTAATGAGCCTCAGAGGTGGCATGAGTGCAATTAAATTTATAAATTCATGTTTAGATTAATGTGTTAAATATAAAATTTTGAATATAGAAATATTAAATTATTTAAATAGTTGAAAAGATACATTAAAAATGAAACTAAAACTTTCAGTTGGTAGCAGCAAGTCACAGATTTTAACACTGAATCATTTGTTCAATTGATTTGTTCGAATGGCTTATTCATTCAGGAATAAAGCAAGGGTAATTGAATTATTGATTCAGTAATGTTAGATTCATTTAAAAATGCACGTTCATTCATAAACCAGACACCACTGTTTGAATGGAGTTACGCAGCGGCTGAGCTGTGACTTTGTATAAAATCTATTTTCGTCAACGAAATTGAGCAAAATCAGGCAAAAGTGTTGCAGTCAGACAATGTAAGTCACTTAATATTAACTTCTTGTTTATTGAACTGTAGTAGCCTATTAAATCAATATCAAATTTACAAACTCCCTTAATAATCATTAAATCAAAGTTCCATTATAATCAACAAAGCTTTCTACACTGCACGATGAATCTGTTATTTTCATTGTGTCTACTTTGTATGATTATGAAAAGATTTGTGAGATAGTCTAAGTCTGTGATACATTCCTCAATGCTGTAAAAACACGTAGAAACCTTTGAAGCTCCTTCATCCCAAACACAAATATGCTCGGGTCAGTCGCACTGGTGGACTCTGAATATTAGAGCGTCACACAGCCTTGTGTAAATAAGATTAGGGTGTTGCAGGCCACAGAGAGCACACAGATGCTACAGGACTCAATGAGAGTCAGAGAAGGTCGGTGCAGCACTGTTTGTGGAATTAAATTCTAAAATAAAGACAGACTGTTTGAACTGGTGATTTATTTTTTTGCTTCCGTGGATGCATTTCATAATTTGATCTGAGACAAAGCAAATACATTTGTTGCATTATAAAATTTAAACTTGCAGGAAGTATGTGCAATCCCCACAATCCCGTGCCAATATTCAAGCCCTCTGCACTCCCCACACTGTAAAAAAAAGTCCATAAAAATACAGTACAATACACCCTAATAATTAAAACCCCTTAACTGTCACTCACATTTTTAAACATAGACTTTATAGTGCACGATCCAAACTTAAATGTTTATAATTCATGAATGAAAACATTTTGTAACATGATATTGATATACCGTGTACATGATAATGCAATGTCTGATTTTAAAACAGGTTTTAAAGGATGAATTTTGAGATTGTATCGATTTATCAAAATCATAATTTCTGATGATTTCTAAAATGTGATAGAGAAAAAGGCAACGAAGTAGTCTTTTTTTTAAACAAAGGTCAAAACTCCTGTTAAAATTTAGATTTTTGAGGGTGCACTCTTATAAATTAATCTATTACTTTTCCTACATAATTTTAAACAAAAAACATTGGTAAAATATATATTCGGGAGTCTTAGACCTTTCCAACAATATATAGTTTGTCAAGATTAGATTAGATTTAATTGTAATATAGTGAAGTAAATGTAGGTGTTCCGTATACGGGACGGGGTGACAGTTAAAGGGTTAAAGGAATTGTCCGTATTTTCTTTTTACAGTCGATATATAATTTCTGATGATTTCTAAAATGTGATAGAGAAAAAGGTAATGAAGTAGTCTTTTTTTAATCAAAGGTCAAAAGGGTTAAAGGAATTGTCCGTATTTTCTTTTTACAAGCGTTTCTGTTACGATCATCAGCTGGAGTGCCCATGAACTCTAATATAGGGCACTCCACTCAAGACTTTGGCATCTTCTATTTCCATTAACCACCAGATGTCACCATATCATCACTTGGACACTAGCACCCTTCATTCTGATGCACCACACCCGAACTACAGTCCCCATGAGTCACTGCATCACAATAACCTTGCCACACCTGCACCTCATTCATCAGCCAATTTCCTTGCCGCACCTGCACCTCATTCATCAGCCAATTTCCTTGCCGCATCTGCACCTCATTTATCAGCCAATTTCCTTGCCGCACATGCACCTCATTTACACACACAGGGGAAGTCATGGCCTAATGGTTAGAGAGTCGGACTCGCAATCGAAGGGTTGTGAGTTCGAGTCTCGGGCCGACAGGAATTGTAGGTGGGGGGAGTGCATGTACAGTGCTCTCTCCACCCTCAATACCATGACTTAGGTGCCCTTGAGCAAGGCATCGAACCCCCAAAAAAGAACCCCCACTGCTCTGGGTGTGTGTTCACAGTGTGTGTGTTCACTGCTCTGTGTGTGTGCACTTCGGATGGGTTAAATGCAGAGCACGAATTCTGAGTATGGGTCACCATACTTGGCTGAATGTCACGTCACTTCACTTCACTTCGTCACTTCATATAAGCACCACAATCACGCTCACTCACTGCGAAGTCTTGTCTAGCATTTCCGAGCGTTTTCCCTTGTGTTTGTTCTTCCCGTGTCTGATCTTGGATTGTGTATTTCGACTCTGATTCTCTGCTGCCTGCCCCGATCTCTGCTTGGTTCTGTTTTCGATTCTGGTTACCCCTAACATACCTGACGCTATTCCTGATTTCTGCCTGTCCGACCATTCTCTGAATTAAGTTCTGCACATGGATCCGAACGCCTCTGACTCCCCGTTACAGAAGACTTCGTCATACCAGGATCCAGCAGCCCGGTATACTCTCGTTACTGAGATGTCTGTTCCCACTTCAAGGTCAGCATATCAACTCTCCCGCTCTATCATTAACCCAGTAGATCAGCTATTGCACCTTCGTCAAGGAGCCCTATCTACTGAAGAGTATGTTCAACAGTTCTGTGAGATATCATATCAAGTACAGTACTATGATGAAGTTTTGTTTAAGGACTTGTTCCGTTTTGGACACAATGAACCAACTAAATCATTGTTACCTGGAGGGGAGTTTAATGCACATCGTGGACTTTACACTGATATTATGTGACTCTCCGTTCACTGTGGGAGAGGCGGAGGACAGCATTGAAGCCCCAAAGTCTCTCCACAAAATGGCCGCCAGCCCGGAGTCTGTTCACAAGATGGCCGCCAGTCCAGCACCACTGCACAAGATGGCTGCCAGCCCAGCACTGCTACATAAGATGGCCGCCAGCCCAGCACCGCAGTTGACCTTCCAGAGTCAAGTCAGGTCCCCGTCGACTTTCCAGAGTCAAGTCAGGTCCCGGTCGACTTTCCAGAGTCAAGTCAGGTCCCCGTCGACTTTCCAGAGTCAAGTCAGAGTTAAACTTCATGAGTCAAGTCAGGACCCCGTTGATCAGGTCCCTGTTGATTTCCCGGAGTCTAGTCAGGTCACCGTTGATCAGATCCCTGTTGATTTTCCGGAGTCTAGTCAGGTCACCGTTGACCATCCAGAGTCGGGTCAAGTCTTTGCTGACCGTCCAGAGTCAAGTCAAGTCACTACTAACACCCAAGAGTCAAGTAAAACAACAGTTAAACTTCATGAGTCAAGTCAGGTCCCCGTCGATCATGTCCCTGTTGGATTTCCCGGAGTCTAGTCAGGTCACCATTGATCAGGTCCCTGTTGATTTCCCGGAGTCTAGTCAGGTCACCGTTGACCATCCAGAGGCAGGTCAAGTCTCCGCTGACCGCCCAGAGTCAGGTCAAGTCACCATTAACACCCATGAGTCAAGTAAAACCACAGTTAAGCTTCATGAGTCAAGTCACCGTTGATCTCCATGAACAAAGTCAAGTCACCAATGATCTTCATTAGCCAAGTCAAGTCACCAACGATCTTCATGAGCCAAGTCACCATTAACCTCCGTGAACTAAGTCAAAACACAGTTGATCTTCATGAGCCAAGTCAAGTCACCATTAACCTCTGTGAACTAAGTCAAATCACAGTTGATCTTCATGAGCCAAGTCAAGTCACCAATGATCTTCATGAGCCAAGTCAAGTCACCATTAACCTCCGTGAGTTAAGTCAAGTCACAGTTGATCTTCATGAGCCAAGTCAAGTCACAGTTAAACTTCATGAGCCAAGTCAAGTCACAGTTGATCTTCATGATCCACCTGCCCGATGTTACTGTTACGCGCATTTCGGAAGTAGAGGGGGCGATATATATCACATGCATGTTCCTGTCTGCCCTTATTTGGTCCAGTTCCTGTTCTGATTTAGTTAATTAACATTAATTCTGTTCACCTGCATTATATTACTCATCTTGTTTACTCCTTGATTCCCTGTGTTTATAAGCCCTCAGTTTCTGTCTTTTCCTTTGTCCTGGATTAATGTTCACTTCAATGGTCTTAGTTTGTTGATGTTTATTAAAGACTTATTTTCTTCTACTTCTTCTTTGTGCGCTGTTACTGCAACCACAACCACGTTACAGTAACTTAATACTAAATTAATTAAACTTGTATTAAATCAATATTACATTTCTTATCATGCTTATATTTGGAGAAAAACGGCACTCTTATTGTGATATATAGATCACCTATATTAAATAATATAAATATACATTAGGCACACATGGGGAGGAAAAACAACGAAATAAGTCCAGGAGCGTGACATTACTCCTCCCTCCCAGAAGGCGTGTCCTGTGCAGTAACAATTCCACAGTGTAGACGATGGAGGGATGAGGTACCTGGAGCAGGAAGAGCACAGCAGGACCCAGGCCACAGTCATAATAATGGCCCATGGTAGAGCCGACGGAGGGAGGAGCCATGGAGGAGGACTTTCTAGAAGCAGGCACTGGAGGGTGCTTTCTAGGAGCAGGCACTGGAAGGCTTTAGGCTCCGCACATCGGGGAGATGGTGGCCTTGGGTCTGTGTCCAGAGTGGATCTGGTGAGATCATTCATGGGGCAGATGGTTTGTGGCAACCCATTTCTTCCCATAGTCCACTCCACGAAGGTGGCAAATTCCTCCCAAGGACAATCTTCAGATGACGGATGCACTCACGTTCAGGATTGCATCATAGAAAGAGCAGAGCACATCATCTGGGTAGCTTGTGATGTTAGTGACCAACAATAACAATTTGGTGAGAGCCTTGTCTCCCTGCTCCAGCAGGAGAAGGAGGAATTCAGGGCGAAGGAGGGGATCCATCGGGGCACACAATAGAAAGATAAACACTGGGAGCAAAACGAGAAAACAAATGGAAAGGAAAACACGGAAGTTATTGTTTTAGGTCAGGTCTTCTGTCACAATTACTTTCGCTGTGATGAAAAGAGGAGTCTCTGGAGTAACACGAACAATAGTCTTTAATAATAATCCAAAGGAAATGGGGAACACGGAGGACATTCAACAAGTAGACCCGACAAAAAAAGAACTGAAAAGACTAGGGCTTTTAAAGACAGAAGAATTGGGAAGACACAGGTGCAAGGAATGATTAATTAAAAGGAACACGGCACTTATGGAGAGGAAAAACACAACAAATGAATGCAGGGGTGTGAAAATAATATAATTATTATAAATTGTTATCATGGCAATCATAAGTTCTATCAGAACACCATGTAAGTTAATTGTCACTACACTAGAACTGTGGTAACTTAGTTTTAGTCACAAGTAGGCTTGGGCCAATTACCGGTTTCAAGGTATACCGGAATTTGAAAATTTCACGGTTTCAAAACCACTAATAATTTCCGTTGTAACGGAATATGATATGTGCTGTTTTTAATGTCTCTTCAAAGACTGAAAGTGTAGGAATCCCTCAGCTTGAGTGTAGTGTAGAGAGTAACACGACCCTTCTCCTCCTGTGGGTGCGAGCGAGCAGTCAGTCACGTGTGTGTAGTATGGCTGAACTAAAGGAGCTGCCACTGGAACTTATGCAATTGGCAACCGGACGTTTATTGTCTTATTGCAGCTTGTCTCTGTTCTGGACTTTGAAAATATGAAGACTGTAAACGCCCGTTAACACAGGCCAGAGATGTTGAAGACGGATGCAAAGAGAAAAATACTGTAGCAGACAGATCACTCTGTTCACACTGTTCATAATAAAAGAACTATTGGTAGAAAATCCTCAATATTGATTTGGGGGTTTATATGAATGTGTTTCTGAGGGGAACTGATTGTCTTCTGAAAAGTTTACGTGGTATTTTCTTTTCATCTCATCTCCGTATAGTTAATATTAAAGCAGTGTTTCAGTGCAGCGCTGCTTTGTTTACAGATGTAACCAAGAAAACACTGTATCTGGTGCAGAGAGCTGCACGGGTCCGATTTTGTAAATCCGCACCCGCCCGTACCCACAGTGCTTTAAACCGCATCCGACCCGTTTTCCAAAAGCAGCACTAATTAAAATCCGCACCCGACCCGACCCGCTTAAAATAGAACCGACACCCGACCCACACCAGAAATCAAATCAGTTAAGCCAATCACATTAGACACACTTTTTTCGAATTTTATTGCCAGGTCATACAGAAGTTATTTATGGAAAACTCTTTTTAAAAAGATATTCGTTTTTTATTCATTTTATCTTAATTTTAATCAATGTTTTATCAATCAATTGCCCGTATTTAATAAATAAGAAGCAAATATAGCAGACAATGTAATAACCTTAGTGTAATTGACAGAATTACTAAAAAATATTTTGCTACCTAAAAGTTAAATATTTTTTGTGTCACGCATGCATGCATGTCTATTTCCCTCATATTAAATATAAAACGCATGTGGACTGATATTTTTCCAATGTCTGGACTCCTTTATAAATGGAGTATATAAACAGACGTTTCAATATATTGGTATTAATGCATTTTCTGAGATTTTATATTTCATGTTTTTACTGCAATTGTCGAAATACGTGCTCTTTGGTCCATCAGTGCTTGAGTCACTGATCACATTAAAATAAAATATCTCATAATAAAATACAAAATTGACTGATTTATGAATGTATATGCATAGTTCTCATCAGTCGGAAATACAGATAAACGCTTGCATTTGTTGTATTTTTGATCCTGAAAGAAAACAGAACAACAAAAGAGCGAATCATACCACCGTCT
Source organism: Carassius carassius (assembly GCF_963082965.1). Lineage (NCBI taxonomy): Eukaryota > Metazoa > Chordata > Actinopteri > Cypriniformes > Cyprinidae > Carassius > Carassius carassius. Next base: position 15,611,574 of record NC_081793.1, on the reverse strand, counting down.
GAGGTTGTGCTTCAAGTCGAACGCACCCATTTTTAAATCGTTCACAGCTGAGCATCGCGAGAGGAGGATCTGCGCCAGAGCGCACATGTGAATGAGCTACACAAAGTCATTTTAAGATGCAATTAAAAAAAACATATATATATATATATATATATATATATATATATATATATATATATATATATATATATAAACGGGAAAAAAAACAACGGAAAAAAAACAGCTGGCTGATCTTTTACGTCTGCTAATGACTCATGCAGCCGTTCGCGCGGTTGTGATTTTTTTTAAAGTGGAACGTAGGCCTATTTTTACGTTTGCACGTGACTGTTTTGAACCCGTGTTTAGACCCGTGTTTCCCCTGTGTCCGACCCGACCCGCACCCGTATCCGACACAGTTGGATATTTTTCACCCGTTTCAGCCAAATTTGCGGGTCACCCGTGAACCCTTGCAGGACTCTAATCTGGTGTTCCATGAGCGCCTCCTGCTGTCAGAGAGTAAATCTGCATCTTATTCAGATTTTCTGCTGTTTGTTTCATTCAGGCATGTAGTACAGGTGCTGGTCATATAATTAGAATATCATCAAAAAGTTGATTTATTTCACTAATTCCATTCAAAAAGTGATATTCCTCAAAAGTGACTTGTATATTATATTCATTCATTCCACACAGACTGATATATTTCAAATGTTTATTTCTTTTAATTACTTTTATTTTAATTATTATAACTGACAAATAAGGAAAATCCCAAATTCAGTATCTCAGAAAATTAGAATATTACTTAAGACCAATACAAAGAAAGGATTTTTAGAAATCTTGGACAACTGAAAAGTATGAACATGAAAAGTACGAGCATGTACAGCACTCAATACTTAGTTGGGGCTCCTTTTGCCTGAATTACTGCAGCAATGCGGCGTGGCATGGAGTCGATCAGTCTGTGGCACTGCTCAGGTGTTAGGAGAGCCCAGGTTGCTCTGATAGTGGCTCTTCTGCATTGTTGGGTCTGGCATATCGCATCTTCCTCTTCACAATACCCCATAGATGTTCTATGGGGTTAAGGTCAGGAGAGTTTGCTGGCCAATTAAGAACAGGGATACCATGGCCCTTAAACCAGGTACTGGTAGCTTTGGCACTGTATGCAGGTGCCAAGTCCTGTTGGAAAATGAAATCTGCATCTCCTTAAAGTTGGTCATAAGCAGGAGGCATGAAGTGCTCTAAAACTTCCTGGTATACGGCTGTGTTGACCTTGGACCTCAGAAAACACAGTGGACCAACACCAGCAGATGACATGGCACCCCAAATCATCACTGACTGTGGAAACTTTACACTGGACCTCAAGCAACGTGGGTTGTGTGCCTCTCCTCTCTTCCTCCAGACTCTTGGACCCTGATTTCCAAAGGAAATGGAAAATTTACTTTCATCAGAGAACATAACTTTGGACCACTCAGCAGCAGTCCAGTCCTTTTTGTTTTTAGACGCTTCTGATGCTATCTAAGGAATGCGACAGCTGTAAACCATATTTTGCATATTTCTGTGTGTAGTGGTTCTTGAAGCAGCTCCAGCTGCAGTCCACTCTATGTGAATCTCCCCCCACATTTTTTAATGGGTTTGGTTTCACAATCCTCTCCAGGGTGTGGTTATCCCTATTGCTTCTTGTACACTTTTTTCAACCACATCTTTTCCTTCCGTTCGCTTCTCTATTAATGTGCTTGGACACAGAGCTCTGTGAACAGCCAGCCTCTTTTGTAATGACCTTTTGTGTCTTGCCCTCCTTGTGCAAGGTGTCAATGGTCATCTTTTGGACAACTGTCAAAGCTGATTAGAGTGTGGCACCAGGTGTCTTCAATATTGAACCTTTTCACAATATTCAAATTTTCTGAGATACTGAATTTGGGATTTTCCTTAGTTGTCAGTTATAACCATCAAAATCATAAAAGAAATAAACATTGGATATATATCAGTCTGTGTGTAATGAATTAATATAATATACTACAAGTTTCACTTTTTGAATGGAATTAGTGAAATCAACTTTTTGATGACATTCTAATTATATGACCAGCACCTGTATAATTTCACAAAGCTAGTCATCAGAACATTCTGTTTTTGCTTCAAATTTGGTTATTATTAAAGGGTCATGAAACCCCCCATTTCTGCACTGGTTAGTTCTCACCACAGTTTTAAAAAATGCTAAAAAAGTGGGGTGGTGTGCAGCGGACCGGGGGAGGGGGAAGAGGGAAGACAGACAGCACACACAGCTTTGCGTTCAGATAATTTCATTTCGCTACCATCGAGTTAGAAACACAAATAAATGCACAGCCATTTGCACCCTGCATGGAAAACATATTACATTTACATTCAGTCATTTAGCAGACGCTTTTATTCAAAGCGACTCACAAATGAGACATATATATTATTCTGTGGCGTTTATATAAGCCTTTTGACAGGTTGTGTCACAGAGCTATAAAAACGGTTACATTCACCAAGTGAATGAATCGCGTTTGTGCCGAACTCTTATTACAAAGAAAAAACACTGTTCTGCGATCCATGAATGTTTCTCTGTTAATGTTTGCGATGTCATTTCACAGTCTGATGCGTCTTTCATAGCAAATCAACACATGTTGTTGTGAATAATTAAGCGAAGCGTCTTCTCATAGGATAAGAACATGCAATCTCATGAATAATTGAATAGACACCAACGCTCATCAATGTACTATAGTCCATTGCCACGTCACAAATCGTGACGTCAACACAATGTAGATTTTAAATCCGGAAGATGAAAATAGAGCAAAAAAGCTTAAAATTAACCAATTTTCTCCAACAGTTAAAATTAGCGGATGCTAACATTGTCTTCTATGATGTACAACACAAACACCTCTGCTAAAATCCAATTTAGATTATAAAAAAAAAAAATGTACAAATTTTAAATTTATTTATTTTTATTATTATTTTTTTTTTTAACACAGTCATTTTAAAATAACACATTTTAGAGCTGTAATGACAATACCATGATACCATGAAACCGTCAAAGACCGGCCCATGCCGGCGTAATAAAAAAATGGATTTGGATTTTGAAAAGATGGTGAAGGCTTCCAAGACCAAATTATTTAGATTTTATATAAATTTAATATGGTTTTACAATAGTAATAATAATTGTTGTGGTGTTGGCATTACATATTTTTTGTGCACCATCAAGCGTAACAAACGAAAATTAACGTAATATCACAAACCTTTTCATGAACATTGGTGTTTTTTCCTTCCAGTCCGTGAGCTGCATTCTGGACACAATGGGATTTATTAATGTCAACAAGAATAGCAAATACGCAATTAACATATTCACAAAGATGGATAATATAAGTTGATTACAAAAACAATGAAGAACGCGTTTGTACTACTTTCTCACTTAATCATAGAGCTTCCCCTTGCCTCGGGTCTGAAATTAATGGGGACTTGAGGAAAAATGTCACCAAACTGGATAAAAATGACCTGCAAAATGAAATCTATTATGGCCGTCATGGATATAGTGAAAATTAATTGAAAAGTGTTTATTGCAGCACAGGGGCGATTCTAGACAATTTACAAGTGGGCTCACTGTAAGCCCCCATACTGTCATCTCAGTCCCTCTAAAACTATCTGAACGATCAGGCCAAAGATGCTTCCTCAAGAAGGTTTATCATTCTCATGGGTTTTAAGGCTTGTCAGTTTAGCATTAAGTGATTTTAAGCAATTCAAGTGGAAGATGGTATGAAAGATATCTCAATGCACTGTCATAGGTCGACTCAGTGCACGCACACACCTGAATCATGCACATATGGCAAGCCAAAGTATTCATATATACGTAGGGTTTAATATCATATAAATTTTATCGATTCTCATTCCAATTCTGCTTATCGATTGCGATTTCAATCGCTTCCCATTTTCGATTCCAATAAGATAAAAAATCCAATATAAAATTTAATCAAACATTTAGATGTCAAACATTTATTCTGTGTCTTTTTACAAAGCATTCTATTGCAGCTGAATAGCATGAGAAAATATCAGCACCATACAGAACACTGCAAGAGGAATTTTGCAGCGAAAACAACTACATTAATATAAGTTAAAAATATAACCGTGTTAAAGATGTAGTAAACAATCGATAATAAAATAGGAACAAACAAAGCAATAATAGCATAAATAAATACAGCTGAACCAAATTTCAGATACAGAAACTGTAATTACAATTGTAAAAACATTCTGTATAGTTTTCTTTTCATAAATAAAATATATATTCATTAAAAGTTATTAAATATATTCAGTCAAGATCAGTGAATGATTTTCTTTTGTTCTTTGATTAACATTAATGACAGGCAGTGCGTTTATAGGCCCCTTTCTCTTTAAAAACGAACACACAGTGCTAAAAATACTGTACGTGCATTTTCTTTCTCATCTACGGAGCCCAGCACATGGCTTGCAGGAAAAAAAGTAGGCTAAATTGTGCGCACAATTTACTAATTCGTACCCTGAATTTATAAACTGTCCGCATGACTTACTAATTAATTCCCCTCGATTTGTAAAATCGTGTACACGATTTATAAATCGAGAGAATGAATTAGTAAATTGTGCGCAAGATTTAGCAAATCGAGGGAATGAATTAGTAAATCATGCGCACGTTTATTAATTTTTTTCTTGAATGTCATGTGTGGGGCTCCGTACTCATCTGTTTACGTTAAGACAAAAAAGCCTTTGTTTAGATGTCTCAATCTCACAAGGAGCCCACAAAGTTGTGATGCGCCCCTAACTCTGCCCTCCTCAGAACATCTGCCTCTCACGCCCTCACTGTGGTTGACAGCGCAGGGCAGAAGGGCTATGAGAAGATCCCTGCAGTGGATGAAGCTGTTGCTGCCCACCTGTACCCACCTGGATGAAGTGGGGCACAGCCCGGCCACATTTAAGGAGTTGCACAGCGCTACAGACCTGGCCCTGCGCACAACTAAGGTCACCACCTAGGCTATCGGACGTTCGTTGGCCAGCTTTGGGGTATTGGAATGCCACCTCTGGCTGAATCTGACAGAGATCAAGATTGCAGATAAAACCATTTTCCTCGACTAGCCTGTCTCCCCCGCTGGTCTCATTGGTCCCGCTATGGATGGGTTCACGGGTGCTTCACCGCTACACAAAAGGATGTGCATGTCCTTCGCTCAGGAGTAAAATCAATGCTGGTGAAAAGGGCCATAGAAGTGATCCCCCCAGCACAGAGTGAGTCAGGCTTCTACAGCCGGTACTTCCTCATCCCCAAAAAGGATGGTGGTCTCAGACCCATCCTCGATTTAAGACATCTGAACCCTGCCCCGATGAAACTTTTATTCAGAACGATCACTATCAAAGCAGATCCTCATGCAAATATGAGGTTATAATATGAGGCCCCCCATCACATGCACTTCTTGAGATTTGCTTTCAAGGGAGTGGCTTATCAATACACGGTCCATCCGTTCGGGCTGTCCCCGGCTCCCTGCACTTTTATGAAGTGCATAGATGCGGCTTTCTCCCCTCTGAGACAAATGGGAGTTCGCATACTGAATTACCTCGATTACTGGCTCATTTTGGCCCAGTCAGAGGCAGAGCTGGTGGCTCACAGATCCCTCCTCTTCAACCACCTAGAGTGTTTGTGGCTCAGGATCAGTTTTTCCAAGAGTTCTTTGTCCCCAAGCCAGCATATCACGTTCCTGGGGACAATTATAGACTCAACCCATATGAGAGTCATATTCTCGCCCAGAGGTGTAAAGTACTTGAGTAAATGTACTTTGTTACTGTAATTAAGTATTTTTGTACTGAGTATCAAAAATATAAGCAACTTTTACTCTCTACTCAACTACATTTTTGATTGAATACTTGTACTCTTTACTCCACTACATTTGAACTGACACTTACAATTACTCACTACATTGTGTTTGTGCACGTCAAGTCAACTTTATTTGTCGTGGCTTATTTCATTGGTGTAAGAGGCGATATCGCCATATGCAGGTTGTTGAAGGTACTGGGTGCTATTTGCCTATATGTGCTACTCCGTTGTGAATGTGAATTAGCAGCCTGCCAAACGGCAGGTGTTTCACATAAATTAGCAATGGCCGCAGCTACTGATGAAGCCAAAGCCAGCACATCATGCAGTGCCAGCTTGTGACTTGCAGCCTAACTCTACTGAACGGTCATGATCAACCATCTGTTCCAAGATAGAGGAAGCTGCAGGAGAAATGAAGAAAAGTTTAACAGAAGCCATGAGAGGGGTGGAATACATCTGTACAACCACCGATTGCTGGAGTTCAAGATGTCGCAGCTTTATAGGTATGACGGCGCACTGGATTGACCCAGACAATCTACACCGATGCTCTGCAGCACTTGCCTGTCGACAGTTAAAGGGGTCTCACATGTTTGATGTACTTGCAGCTGCGATACATGACATACACTCTGAATTTGAGATCCATGAAAAAGTTGTCTGTATAACAACAGAAAATGGATAACATTTTTTGAAAGCATTTCATTTCTATGGAGGTGAGAACATGGAAGATGAGGATGAATCTGACACTCAAGACGAGGAGAAATGTGAGGAGATTGAATATATTGAGGTTAATGAAATTCTAACCATGGATGATCTTGAATTTCATTTGCCCAAGAACCAGCGTTGTGCTTGCTATCTTTCGAACCTGGTTTCCACCATGGATGTTGACACTGCTCAAACGGATGAAACATACAAAAGGTTATCAAGATCATCCTTCTCCAAATATTGGGCCTTTTGGAACAAGAGTGGCCAGTCCAACAAAGCTGTAGAGATGATGGAAGAGGAATGTAGTTTGCAGTTAATCCCCATGTGAGTACTGTATAATGTTATGACTTTTCTTTCAGAAAGTTTCTTTCAGAGACTTTATGCCTTTTTCCACCAGCAAAAGTGATATTTGTATGCCATCAAGGCATCCTGAATTGTCAGATGAAATAATGGATATTTTCTTAATATCAATTCAAAAATGGGATACAGGAGGGGTAGCAGCAAATCACTTCATATCAATGCAAAATGTTCTATTGTCCTATGATGATACATGTCTATAATGATTGAGTAGCATCTATATTTTGCAGTAGTCCGTTACTTTAAATAGTCTTAAACAAGGTTTTTCTTTTATAGGTTCACTCTTGCAGAAAAAGCCTTTATTTGGGAATATGTCACCACCATGGCCCCTGTTGCCAAAGCGATTAATATCTTGCAGGGAGAAACCAATGTGCACATGGGGCTCGCTTGTTCCAACACTCAACATCATGGTTTCCAAACTAAATGAGCCAAGATATTCATGAAACCGTGCAAGAGCCTGGTAGATGCAATCCTTGCAGGTGTGAACAAGTACTTTGGTGACATTCTCAATGATCCTGAGCTGATTGCGGCTGCAATCCTGCTTCCAAAGTTTAAAACTTATTGGACAACTGATGCTGCCATCCTCAAACTTGGTTGGTTGACAGGCATATAAAACTAAATGAAGTGCATGACATGCTAATTAGTGCAGATTTGTTTTTATTTTTTTAATTAATCGCAAACTGATTTTGGAAATAAAAAACATTTAGATGGAATAATGGGTGTTTTAGTATTGCATATAATTTTTGGGACATCTGGGAATATTCTATTTACTTTTATCTGTAATGTGTTTTTTTATTTTTTGTTTTTTTTTCTTTGAGCCGTGGAATGCTGAGATAATATTTTAAACTGGATAAGTACATATAAGCTTTATAATTTTAAAAGCACTAAAAATGTTTTTGAATTAAATTGTTGAAGGAACATTACTAAATGTGTATTATATTGTAGGTCTTGATTTCATAAAGGGAAATATGGAGGAGACCTCTCAGCTTACAAGTGATGCCACTTCTTCAGATGAAGAGGATTTCTGCAAGCCATTGAAGTCGTGCCAGGCACAACAAGGCCCAGCAGTGCTTGATGGCCATCTGACATGTGCTGTTGATGACATGGTTTTCCTGAAAACCTTCCCACCTCTATTGAGGTTGTCATTAAGACTCAACACTCCCCTACCTGCATCTGCTGCTTGCGAGCGACTCTTTAGCACTGCTGGCCTCATTTTAAGTCCAAAAAGAGCTAGAATAAATTCCAAGAACTTTGAAAACCAGCTTTTGTTAACGTTGACTAAAAATATTGCCCCTCTCTGAGATCGAGAGGTACATTATATCAAAGTTAGCTCTGATTTGAATTTTTTGTCCATTTTACTGAAAATATATTTTTGAAAATGTTTTACTCATGCCTTTTTTGAACACTTGAGTTTGACTTGAACAGACTTGTTTGATCTGTGTTTTGTTCTGCCATGTCGAAATGTTGAGGTGTTTGATTTCTTTTCAATATTAGGAGGTAAAACCTCATAAATAAACTTTCTTGTTTTTCACTGACCTACAATATCTCTTTGTGCTAAGAACTAGTGCATCTTTGAGCCAACATTCAGTACGAGTAAAATACTTAAGTACTTAAGTCAAGCATGCTGTGGCCCACGACTGGTCCTCCTAGTAGCCCCTCTGTGGAGGAGGCAGCCATGGCTCTTGGACCTGTTGCAGCTGTCGCTAGCGGAGCCATGGCCAATCCCCTTGAGATGAGACCTCCTCTCTCAAGCGAACGGTACGATACGGCACCCCAGACGTGAGCTGTGAGCTCTCCATGTACGGCCTCTCTATGGGAGTCTGTAGACCTCCCAGAGAGCATCATGAATACCATATTACAGGCTAGAGCTCCATCAACAAGGCACCTCTATAGCCTTAAATGGTCAGTTTTCACCTTCTGGTGCACAGGCCAGGGTGAAGACCCGTTCAATGGTGACATATCTCAGACATTGTCCTTCCTCCAACACTTAATGGATAGGGGTCATACTCCCTCTAGCCTTAAAGTCTATGTTGCGGCTATCGTAGCCTCTTATGCTCCTATAGCTAGGCAGTCCGTGGGTAAGAACAACTTGGTTGTTTGGTTTCTGAAGTGGTCCAGAAGGCTGAACACTCCTTGCCCCTTCACAATCCCCACATGGGACCTATTTACGGTTCTTAGGGGCCTCAAAGAGCCACCCTTCGAACTGATTCAGACTGCCGACTTACGTTCTCTGTCACTGAACCGCTCTGCTAGTGGCACTAGCATCAGTTAAGCGAGTAGGAGACTTACAGGCACTCTCCATGAGCCCTTCTTGTCTTGAATTCGGGCCTAGCGACTCCAAGGCACAGGTATGTCCTGAAGGTTCTCTCCACTCCATACAGAGACCAGATTGTTGTTCTCTCTGCACTTCCTCCTTCTCAGGATGATCAGGAGTTTAACTTACTCTGCCCTGTCAGGGCCTTAAGAGCCTACATTGAACGTTCCGCCTCATTTCGACAGTCGGAACAGCTCTTTGTGTGCTTCGGAGGCCACACCAAAGGTATTTCGGTCTCGAAGCCTAGGCTATCCAGATGGATAGTGGATGTGATAGCTCTCCCTTGTTGTCCAGCCTAGGATCAACTGTGTCTGGGTCCTTGGTGTTAGCTTAAGTCCCCTACATGTTCTTAGGCCCCTTGGCACCTGAACTGTAGGAGGTCAGTAAGATGACTGCTGAAACTACATCCCCTGGTCTGGTATACTTTACATATTCATTACAAGCCCTTCTCAGTGCTCTGGGCGACTACCCGGTCATCCTTCCTGATAGCACGGCGTGATTGTATTGTCCCTGTAGCATCTTAGCCTAAACAACATGCGACGCAGTATGAGTGTAGTATGGAAAGGGAACGTACTCAGTTACTAATGTAACCTCGGTTCCCTTAGATACAGAATGAGTACTGCAAGGATACCTCATGTCATCACTTCAGTTGAATTAAATCAGTTTGCCTGGGTGAGATGGCCACTTACATAGCCTGATGCCCCGCCCCTTTTGGCAGGTTAGGGCAAGCTATCTTACCGTAGGCTCGCGAGGCTTTTGGTTAGTTTCTGTCGAACTCCACGAAGCAATGGTCATCAAGTTTCACTGTGTGATTAAAAGAGGCTTCAGAAATCTGAGAAAAAGGACTTTTCCCCGTAGTGTGTTAGCCTAACACCTGTAAGCCTGTTAGCTTACAATGCAGTACTCGTTCCGTATCTAAGGGAACCGAGGTTATGTTAGTAACAAAGTACATAATTTTCTTGTGTTCTCGACATAAAGTCATTATTAAGAGAAAACAACTCTGGTGTTGTTGAGATAATTAGAAAATTAAGTCGTTATAACGAGAAAACAACTGGTTATGTCGAGATAATGAGAAAATAACTTCTGTCGACATCACAAGAAAATTATGTAGTTAAAAATAATAATAACGCATGGCCGCTTAGAACTAAAGTACATATGTCTAAAAAAACGTAAAAGATATTTTATTGTTACATTATGTTATCGAGGCGATTGTCCACGCTGCTGGTGTCACCACAGTCTTGACAAGGATCTGGCACGCTGCTTAAGTTACTGCAGAAGGATTATAGGGATACATTGTTTTAAATGTATTTTAATGTTATCGGTTTTATTGTAGCAGCATGTTTGTAATGTTTAATCGCCAATCAGTCTACATCTGACGCCCATTTTTGTTATGATAAACACACTTTAAAAGAGTTTTCTGTGACTCCAAAGCACACGTCAAGAATGTGCGTTTTTTTATTTAAAAAAATCTCACAACAACGATGTGCATTAAGATGCAAAAAACTGCACATTTCCAACACACGTTTTCCAAGACTCCAATGTGCACATTAAGAACGCGCTTTATGGCAATTCACACATAGAAGGGATGCACGTTTGCTGTCAAATCACATGCTTTTGACTGGTCATTGTGCAATCAGATGCACGACCAGGCGTATAAGAATCAATAGTGTAGCCAGGAAACACAATGTGGGTGGGCCCAGAGAAAATCAGGTGGGCCTACCCTAAAATGCATCTGTTATCAAAATAGGCCAACACAACTACACCTGCTTGAATACACCACCCTTTTAATCAGAGCATAAGCCTGCAATTATGTCATCATATAGTTATGTTTTTAACACTGCTTAAGAAGAGCATCAGCATGGGGGCCAAACCACACACACAAATGATAGTGTTTAGTGCTCCATAGTGTTCACATCCCCTCAAAATTTACATTTTATAAAAAAATACCGGGAGACACATCCGTCTCATATTCTATGACCGTGGGCATGCACTACTCACAAAACTACCTTATCTTCATCACTATATTGCAAACAAGAATAAAAAAAAAAACAATGTGTTTTTATAGGTCAAGTATTATGATAATTGCAACAAAATACACTCATTAGGCTACCTTGTAAGGGAACTGACTGAGTGGTCCTGACTGACAGCTACGATGTCTACACTAAATTATATTCAGTGATAATGTGATGATGTAAAGGTTCTTTATATATGTAAATGTTGTCTTTATATAATTTATTCGCTGTTTGAATAACAGTGGAAAAATAAAATAATGAAATAATTTGTAGCTTACAAATGTTTTTATTAAACTGATTACGTTAAACACAAATTCAGTCGTATTAAAATCAGTAGCGGCTCCTGAATTTAGGTGGGGCAAATTCCGGGTCATAGTGCTATTTTATAACAAACTCAAGAAAGCTAAATGTCTTTATAGTCTAAACACATGCGCACACATGTTTGCCAGAGATATAATGTCCTTGTGTTATTCAGCCTGTGGACGGCAAGTTAATGTTGACTGACAGGCTCAAAGTACACATAAACACTGTCAAAAATAGGGATACTGTAGGAGTCCATTTCTGTCCCCCAAGGTACAATCTACACTAACGTACCCTTGAGGGTAAAGCCCCAGTGACAAGCCAATGTACCCTTAAAGTTACAATTATGAACTTTATTTTCTGAGAGTGCATGTTTTGAATGTTTAAATTCATATGTATATGTATATGTATATATATATATATATATATATATATATATATATATATATATATATTTATATATATGTATGAATTTAAACATTCAAATACTGAACAGAAATTGGAGACTGAAAAATGTAAAAATCCCCAGACAATGCAATTTAAATTATATCGTCTCAGAATGTTTATTCAGAATGTTATAAGTTGTAGTGGAATTTAAGTAAGGAAACGAATATCATGTCTCATCTCAAAACGAACATAAAACAAACACAACATTTAGTTGTATATTATAATTTCGATATATAGTTTTTTTTTTTTTTTTTTTTTTTTTTTTTTACGTGAGCACATTTAAATTTAAGGATTAACACTTTCATAAAATTTAAACACTGACGTTACCCCGCATAGGAAAAACAGACATGACAACTACTTACTGATCTGATGCAAATATTTAAAGCTGAAGCTGACTGATGTCGTCTTGGTCTGGAGCAGAGGAAGACATGGGAATAGATTTTCAAATCTCTCCCTTCCCACTCCAAAAAAAAAAAAAAAAAAAAAATCACGTCCCTTCCCGTTTCAACCCCGGAAGAATGACTCCCTCCCACTCCTGTGTTGTATTTGTTTTTTTTGTTAGTTTTTTTGGCCGGGATCTGTCATAGCAAATATATATATATATATATATATATATATATATATATATATATATATATATATATATATATATATATATATATATATATATATATATATATTTAAAAATACAGTACAGATCACAACATGCCTACTTTAGTTAAATAAAAATTCCAAATTTCGTTTTTTATTTTTTATTTTATTGAGCTGAAAGCCATCTTAAACGCACACTGCACTGCGCACACATTAAATGATGTCATCCATGCTAACTCAGACGTTTTCTATTTTTTTTTTTTTTTTTGAATGTAGACATTTCACTCTCCATAGATTTATTTTTCATACACAGAGTTTCGAAGTTTCTAGCTCAAGATCACATGACCAAGATGGCAGAAAATGCATCTTTGCTTTAATTATTTTACAGAAGCACAACGTTTTGTTGTTATTCTGAGTGAACACAAATAAACGTATACGGATTTGAAAGATTTTTGTTACTACATATATATTTTAGATGAAAAGCTATATTTGAAGTTTATGAATAGGCTTGTTTCAGATGAGCAAAATCTGCGCAGAACCGATAACTGGTGATCACAGCATGCCAGTTAGAAAAGTGTCCGAGTTACGTCCACCTTGCTTTGATGTCATACTGACATGTGCCAAAAAACTCTCGCAAACTCTCGGATTGAGCAGTCGAGCGCAGTTGCTCTCCACCGAATGCGCTATTCAAAAGCATGATGGGAATGATGCACAACTTTACAGCAGAAAAAAAACACATTTACAGTGTGGGTGTGGATTCAGCAACCAGCTCCCACCTTTTGCCCATTTTATATTTGTCCGGGAGAGTTGCGGGGTGACACGCTGCCAAGATGGCGACGGCCCGCTCTGCACACTTCGAGCTTCAAAAACGCTCTTTAAAAGTCTACAGGTGACGTCACGGACACTACGTCCATGTTTTTATACAGTCTATGGATGACACCCATATCTGTTTCTTGCCTAAAAAAAGACTTACCCTGGAGTTGGTTCACCCTCCACCTATGCTGAATCATTTTAAGCGGTTTCTCAGTCAGCAAAACAAACAAGAACAAAGACCAAACTGTACCGAATGAAGCGGGCAATCAACTACAAACAACTGAAACAAAAGACTACATTTTGAGTCCTGTGAACAAGCGACCATTCACACCGAAATAGTTTTAACTTGTTCACTTGTTTTTCACTAGCCTATATGAACATACGCTAGTCTTTGGCCAGCCGCTTAAAGGGTTCAATTTACATTCTGCTTTTGCATTGCTTTTTAAAGGTTCATGAGAATTTGCCAGTGATATATAGCAAAAATGATTATATATGGCTATATTTAAATAAAAATTGTCGTGCCGACTACGGTTCCTTCACTGCCCTTTAGGGAAGTCATGGCCTAGTGGTTAGAGAGTTTGACTCCTAACCCTAAGGTTGTTGGTTCGAGTCTTGAGCCGACAAAACCATGACTTGCCCTTGAGCAACGCACCGATCCCCCAGCTGCTCTCTGAGTGCTGTTAATGCATAAATGGCTGCCCACTGCTCCGGATGTGTGTTCACAGTGTGTCTGTGTGTGTTCACTGCTCTGTGTGTTTGCACTTTGGATGGGTTAAATGCAGGGCACAAATTCTCAGTATGGGTCACCATCCTTGGCTGTATGTCATTTCACTTCATAAACAGATTCCTCACAGCTATGTATATGTGTGTATATACATATTCACGACATACATGCATACATACATACAACCATACATTTATATAAAGAAGGCTTGCTTAAGATCCTCTTTTGGCCCCATTGTTCTGATGACAGGTTATACATACATACAATTATTTTAAGAAAGACTACTTTTTAATAAAAGCTGTACTGTCAAATAAATACTATGTTCAGTTAGACTTAAATTACAGGTGTGTTCTCAGTAGAGTAGGGCAGTTCAATAAGACATATTGTGACCTGTATTTTATGTTTTATTATTAAATATGTATAATCATTCAGAGCTTCCATAAAAATAAAACGATTAACAAGTGCATAGACCTATACATAAACACCGATATAGCCTAATAAATATATTTTTGTAGTCATCTTATTAATGGTTACAAGATTAACAGACAACACTCAGAGAAATTATTTGTGTCAAAACACATACTGTTACTTGCATACATGAAAGTAGACAAGCTTAGATACATTATAATAATCACTGAGCCACATAAAATATGTATACATAAATTATATAAATGAATAAAGACAGACATAAGCAATCATTTTGAGGGACTAATAGGAATCACTTTGTAGTTTTAATAGCTCTCATTAAGTGGTTCCAGCCCACAAAGGTGTTGATTCATCTGAATGGAAAGGTCACTATTAGAAGTAGCTTTTTACTGGGACCCAAAGAATCAGTTGTTAAGGTATAAATGTTCAAACAGAAGCGCAAAATGAAAGATGATCTTTTAAATCTACTCTGTTGTTAGAAGTGGCTTTGCTCTATAGGAGACCATATGGCTATAACTCCACTGCCATCCAGCAGGGCAAAGAAAGGGTACAGCTTCTCACGAAAATGTCCCGTGAAGGTGTAGATGTGTGATTTGTTCTCTGCATTGTAGAACGAAATCTGTCCCTCCTCGTAATCAATGTATATTCCCATCTTTCGGGGCACCAGCAGCAATGGCAGTGTTGTTTCGGGATTGGTGCATGCGAAAAACTGTCGTGTGCTGCGCCACATGACCCAATAACCAGTAGAGGGATTCATTGGAAAGCGGCCATGCCTTTTTGATGAAGCAGTTGTCACTCCAACTTTCCAATAACCATTGTTTGCAAATTCCACTTCCCAGTAATGACGGCCGCTCATGTAGCCCTCCCAGCCTAGGACACAGGGCAAGCTATCAAATCGCTGAGGGCTGAAAGGCAGATTGGCCTCTGTTTGACCCTCCTGGACTTTCTTGTGGTCATCAGAGAGCTGCAGCCAAGGTTGGTTGGTCATAGGATCAAGAGTTACATCAGCTGTTTGAGAAAAAGATGTGAAGGCATCAGGACTAATGCATTTAACACTTTGTTAAAGCTGGAGTGTGGTGTTATTCTTTTTTTTTTTTTGGGAGGCGGGGGTATGGATCATATTTAAATATTATAGAAACTTACCTTTTGAACTCAAAATCCAGTTCCATACTGAAAAATAAGAGAAAAATATTGTAGTCTTTGTTTAGACACCACATTTTAATACTCAACGGATTGGCTAAGCAACATAATCATCTTTCTTTAGAAACTTAATCATTCTCTCAATATTTTTTTCCACTTTTGGCAAGTCATAGAAATGCTATCATTTTTTTATATCTCAAATGTTCTCCATGGGGTCTTATAAAAGTAATAGTTACCTGTATTAGGGATGTATCGTGGCATGCCTGTTTGATAACAAAAAAAAAAAGAAAAAACGTTACAAAATCAGTATTAATATACTTTGTGTATTAATACTTTTCAGTCTACTTTTCAGCTTTATTCATTTAAGGTTAGATTTTGGATCCCTCACCAGCTTTCCAGGTGCGTTGTTTAGCTGAAAGCCATAGATGAGGAACCATGCCCTGAAATAAATAAAAAAAAACATGAATTAGCAGCAAGCATTTTAATAAAGGTATCCTATGAGACACCCTGCATCTCTTATACTGTACATTAGGATTAAAACGACATGATATATGATGCATTTACAGACTTTGTTGTTTGAAGTAAAAAATCAAATAAGTTGCCAAACTTTTATTCCACAGATAATACACTGATCAAACCGTAAATCAGCTAATTTATGATTTTGAAATCATCGTTGAATTCTTTTTCATCACTTTTAAACAAACAATTAGATATAATGTTTCTCTGTCACTGTTCATACAGTACATAATAAAAGTCTCTCAAAGACAGTAATAAATGGTCAACTTGCTGTAAACCAATGCTGCCCAATTGCTCTTTTGCAGAATGAATTCTGTTTTTTTTCCATCCATGCATTTATGAGCACTATCTCTAAAGCAATTTATTTTTATAGCCTCACACTTGCCCCTGATAAGAAAATATAACATATATTACATCCTCTATGACAGGAATGGAACTTTTGTATATATGTGAATAAGTGTTATTGTTTGTACCCCTAATAAAATTAAGTGCTGCAATACTGACAAAATATTAGTCTCTGGTTTTCATTCATATAAGCACCATTTCCTCATTTAAATGGCACCACTTTCCAAAACATTCCCAGTATTACACTACACCACGTCCCAAGCACAAATAGTGACAGAAGTGCATTCATAGCCATCAAACCTTGCTGTCTTCTTTCAGCAGACTCCAAGTGATGAACTCCAGCAGTGGCATGAGGGAAACCAGCTTCTTCTTCTTCAGCCCCAGGAGACGTAACAGCCGTGCCAGTTCATCTCCCAACACTCCAGAGCTCTGCATTTCGACAGAAAGAACAAATATAACATACTTTTCATCACTTCTGATGATCTTATCCATTAGGCTAGTTAAATGTAAATGCACGGAATATTAAATTGCCATTTTACAAGTGGACATTTTACAAGATAAACTAATTCCACAAAAGCAGAAAACCATGACTGGACTAAGGACAACTTAATGTGTTTGTGACAATGGATAAGAGATCTGATAATATAGATATGCATGCTGTCCCACCTCTGACACACTCTGTATCTCTTTGGCCCACTGCGTGATCCTCTCCTGTACAGCCTCACTCTGATCTTTATCCTCCTTTGTGTCCACCTCTTGATCAATCCTCTCCTTTATCCACAGATGCTTTTCAGACAGCTGGGTTGACACAGGAACAAAGAAAGCTTAGTTTGAGCAAGCCATGATATATGATGAACAGAACAGTACGATTGAGACTTTTGTCTTTTTTTAGTATAGTAATTTTCACCTTGTCTACACTTTGAAGCTCACTGGCCCACTGCAGAATAAGCTTTCGACTCTCTTCAAGACTGCGCTCAGTTCTGGGGTCTGGCTGACGCTCTGCTTGCCTGCTGCACCCTTCACCAGGATCATCCTCGTTCTGTAAATCACAGACACACATTTATCGATTATCAGACATATTAGATATTAGCAGTTGATTTTGGATATTTAATTTTGCATGCTCTCTTCCTCTATTTTTACATTTCCCATCATCTAATGCTCACTTCATCTTTAAAAACACTGAAAATGAGATTACAATTTAAATGTAATTTTTTTGCAAATTTTTTAATGAATATCCATACTGTACATTATAATGGTGGGATACATAAATTTACTTGCAGCATTTAAAAGGATTTTAGTTCTTAGTGTTTTATCATTTGTTTATTTAAAACTAAATAATAAAGATATTATTTTCGTATTGTCTGTTTATTGGTTATAGACCATACTATGACTACAAACACTGGTTTATCAGTATCGGCCTAAAATCAGTGTATCCCTAAACTCTTTCTTCCTTTGCCATCTCCAGATGCATTTTTTGTTTTTGATGTCAGAGACAAACTGTTTATTGAATATTTCCAGGCATCATATTCAGTGCCCTTGCAAGGCCTTTCTCTCTGAAACTTCAAAACAGCCATATTCATGTAGACCAAATTGATAATGTATTTGAAAATAAATAAATGTTATATTACAGACATTGAAAAAATTACTTTCTTTTATGCTGTTATATAAAAAGAAATTAAATAACTGAAATATTATTTGAAAACTGTTCACCACATACATAGTGTGACAAGGCCCAGAATATCACATGGAGAATTACTTGGTTATTGATATAGTTGTGTTATTGGTTATCCTGGGCAAACATAAATTTATCATCTAGCATCATACATTTCTCACGTGGCAATACTTATCATATGATAGCATGGATAATAAAAGACATTGATTGCCACTGAGTTTGCACGAGAGAGGAGTTTCCCAAGAAACTGCTACTTAGGCTGTGAAACACATTTTCCTCTTTATATAAATAAATAAATATACATATGTGAGTCTGGTCTTAAGTTGCGAAAGTATATTTTTAGCAATAGCTAAAAAAATACATTGTATGGGTCAAAATTATAAATTTTTCTTTTATGCCAAAAATCATTCGGATATTAATCAAAGATCATGATCCATTAAGATATTTTGTAAATTTCCTACTGTAAATACATCAAAGCATAATTTTTGATTAGTAATATGCATTGCTAAAAATTAATTTGGACAACTTTAACGACGAGTATTATTATTATTTTTTTCATCTTCACATTCTAAATTTTCAAATAGTTGTATCTCGGCCAAATATTGTCCGATCCTATTAAACCATACATCAATGGAAAGCTTATTTATTCTGTTTTTAGATAATTTTTGACACTTCAGACTGGTTTTGTGGTCCGGGGTCACATATATGCATATATATATATATATATATATATATATATATATGTATATATATATATAAATAAGAAGTTATACCATTTATATATATAAATGTGTTTTTTTGGTTTTTGTTTTTTGAATAGTATACTGGTAAAATACTGTAGTAAATTAATCCATGGCCTACCTTGCAGACTTGTGCCACCTGTTGTTTCCAGTGGTTTATGAATCTGATGCACTCATCCAAGCTCCGGAGATCTTTCAGACCTTGCTGACGTTGCCTTTGCTGGAAACAAACACAGAATAAATACCAAGAGTGTGGTGTACAAGTTATTGTGATCATAGCTGAACATTGATCCACCTTAACATCTGTGAGTCCGTTAGTATTACCTGTGAACGGGTAGAAAATCCACTACTGTTCTTGAAGGTGGGGGCAGAACTGTGGACCTGAACATCTTTCTCTGATAGTGTCCAGCGCACGACCCCAACAGAGTTACTCTGCTTCTGGAGCACTGCGGTCATAGTGGAAAAGAAAGATTATTTTCATATGACTGTGGTTCCAGTTTGAAATGAATGTTATGTGTTACAGTTAAACAGAAACACAAGCATGCACTACAGACAGCTCTTCTTGTGTTATATTAGGAAAGAGAAAGAGAACATGTTTAAGAGCCGTACTGTTGTCCTTCAGGATGCTCTTCAGAGTCTTTGTCTGTTCACCTATACAAGAGACATAATTGAAAAGTTATAACTTTTTTTTTTTTGAGGGATGTATTTATATTTTTAATGCAAATTAACTTAAAAGTGTTATTATATGTTACGAAAAATCACTAAATCTGGATTACGATGAAAAGCATATTAACAATCATTATTAAAATTATTCCTGTTGATCATAGGCTTGATTCCCAAGGAATGCATGAACTCATAAAAAGATTGAATGCAAAATAAGTTGCTTTGAATGAAAGTGTCCGCCAAATGCATAAATGTAATAATAATCACAATACTTCTATCAAAGCAGATAACAATATTAATTTCATAGTAATGGCACCTTGTAATTGACATAATAAAGCTATGCATGACACTCAAATGAGACTTACCCATGATGAAGTGTTGGGGAGGCAAGTGAACACTGAGGGTGTCTGGCGAAACTGAACGTTGGTGCTCTATCATCCCTAGTTTAAGCTGCCTGCATAGTCTGAACTTTGGATCTGAATTATTACTGTCATGACTGTATGAGGTGGAGAGCAGCTACGTGCTGAGATATGGTCTTTCCCGGCAATGATTCAGAGAGCAGTCAAAATGGCATGATGCCAAAAGAGAAGAGTTTATACACTCACACACTGCATTATCATGCATTAACTATCATGCCACATGTGCATTCACTGATTCACTGAACACTCTCTAACAGATTGTATGTGGAGTTGTTCATCAGATTAACCTTTTGCATAATACTCAAAAACCTCACATTTGTGAGCATCATTCCTCTGCATGTTTTTTTTTTTTTTTTTTGATGGTTATATGACTGTAAAAAGGTTGTATAACTATCCAAAATTGAATGCTATCCACATGTGAGAGAGTTCAGTAGGAAAGTATTATAAAAGTATGATCATTTGATCCACTGAACGGAGCAATTTTGCTCACTTTAAATTCCCGAAAAGCCAATAAAGTAAGTTCCTGCATGATATGCATTTCATGACAGTTCATATAAATAATTTCTAATTGGTGTTTGGTCACAAGCAAGTATTGGTATTATCACAGCCAAACACGTAATGATGCTTGAGCTTTTTGAGGGGAAATGTTGATTATTGCAGCTGCTGAAGACACAGCTAAAATAATGACTTCATTAACAATCTTTTCACACCATAAAATTCCATAAGGGTGAGATGGAAAGATTAGGAAATTATTTTGTGGTGGTAATGGACATTATCCAACTTTTAAATTATGACTCTTGAAACTGTCCATGTTCCCCATGTTTAGTGGAATTTTTCGTGTTAACCAAAAAATGATATGAATAAATAAACTTTATTGCTTCAGTTAAACTGAATTTGATTTGAGGTAGCAAGCAGGATGCAGAATTGTACTTAGTATTTTAATTGAAATAGAATTAAAACATAACTACAAAAAAAAATCATAGAACAATTATAAGCTCTTTCAACTTGATTAATTTAAATAAACACAGTTAAACTTGCACACAACGTGTTTTATACACAAACATTTAATGTCTAAAAAGCCACGAGAAGACATTTCTACTTATTTGACATTTAAATTTCATTATATTTAATGTATTCATTTAATTTCTAGACTGGGGAATTAAAAAGTGTTTGACTTATATTGTTAAATAGTTTGATGTCAATACTTATTTTAGAAAGTTTTATAAACAACATTTTGATGGCTGTGTTAATGTTGCAGCAGTTAACAAAATAAATAAATAAAATAAAACATCTAAATATACCTAGAATAAAAAATTGAGCTTCATAGTTCACATAAAAATCATTTGATAAAAAAAAGACATCATAACAGAGTGGGCTAGGATTCCGATGGACTGTAACTGCCGTATCAGTGTAATCTTATCTTTTCTGTCTAAAGGGGAATTCCAGGGCATTGGTGCTATTGCACTTCTGAGAAATAATCCCAGGATTGTCTCTTGTTTTTGCATATGCTTTTTTATTGCCATGCATATTACCATACACAAAGTTAGTAAAAAAAAAAAAAAAAAGGAGGCAGGCTGTGAAATTGTGCGTTGGCTTGAAAAATGGTTAGTAGCATTATACTGATTTTAAGTAGAGGTAGTATCTACTCAGGGGTTTGTCAATATGAAGACTGCAAAATAGATTTGACTTCTCAATCAAAATAGGGGAAAATAATTAAAAGCTCTTTTAAATTTGTATTAATCAATATAAACATCTTTTAAAAGCCATAAAAATTTGGTAACAGACAAATAGTAAAGCCTCTCTCACTCATATGCATTTTTTACCGTAAACCCTCAATGAATAAAAGCTGATCTTATTTGATAAAACTGTAATTTGTTTATAATGCAGTATCTCTGTGACCTTATTTAAGTGAATTACAGCTGGTTGAGTACAGTTTATGCAGTGAAATGCGGTTTAATTCCAGTTTTGGAAAAACTGTTTAAAGATAACAGTCTCTCTGCCTTGTGGTAAAATCTCCACCTGTAAGACAAAAAACATTTATAGATTACAGATGGTCTAGTATCTATTTATGAAGTGAGGGATGGTGTTATAAATTATTTTGCATAATTCCTCAAAAGACTAAACAAAGACAATGAACATAGAATAGTAAACCCTAGAATACTTTTGTAAACCACTGGGAAGATTGTATGCTGCATTAAGTTGAAGATATTTGGCATTTCTAATAGAAAATCACTCACTCTCATTATAATCAGAATTGTATGTGTACATAACTTTCAGCACCAAGAGGAAGTCAAATCTGTTTAAGCGGTCAAACTAAGCCAGGCACAACAGCATTAGCTGACCTGTGTTTTCATCTTGGCGTAATTCATTTGCTGAATGAAGTCATCTGCCATTTTCAGAGCTGCCCTCTTCTCTTCTGCATTGGCTCCCATTCCTGCCAAGGAAGAAAAGAAAAAAACATTTTACAACTTTTTTATAACACTTATTTACTTACTTTCAATGAAATACTTCCTTCAAATTGTGCGTATCCATGTATGTACACTACATTCAAAAATTCAAAAGTTTGGGGTCTGTAAGATTTTATTTCATCTTTTTTTTTTTTTTTGCTTACCAGGGCTGCGTTTATTTAATCAAAATACAGTAAAATCGGTCATACTGTGAAATATTACTATAATTTAAAATATTAGTTTTCTTTTGCAATATATTGAAAAATGCTAATTATCTCTGTGAATGCATACTGTAGCTAAATTTTCAGCAGCCATTACTTCTTCAGTGACACGAGTCAATATTATGATTTGGTACTCAAGAAACATTTATTGTTGAAAACAGTTGTGCAGCTTTATTTCTTTATTCATTTTTGTGAAAATTGTGAGACTTTTTTGAGAATTCTTTGATGAATAGAAAGTTTTAAAAAAAACTTTAAAAAATAGTTTTTTTTGTAACAATGTAGAAGTTTTTACTGTCACTCTTAATCAACTGAAAGCATCTGTGCTGAATAAAAGGTATTAATGAAAAAAAAAACAAAAAAAAAAACAATAACACCAGACACATACAGGCCAAACTAAACTAGTTTAGCTGCATTCTAAGTTATTGTGATAAACATGCACATTTTTCATACCTTTCCAAACAAAGATTTTTCCATTGGCCCCACTGTCCAGAATAAAACAGTCATCACGTCCCAGCAAGTCCTTGGCAAATGGACTTTTCTCTGACACCTTGGTCAACTTCATCGACCCTGTTGCATCTGAAACCTACGAATTACAAAAATAAAATCATACTGGATGCACATGAAATGGAATGACAAGGTATGTTTTTTAGACCTTATGGAGGTATGGATGAAATACCTAAAGGCTAAGATTCATTCTAACATACACATGTAGTCTTGGTACCTTGTAGAGGGAGGCAATATTGGATGCATCTGCTTGGCTGTCCTCCTCTGGAGTGCTTTCTTTCAGCTCTGGCATTGGACCAAGAACCTTTGGACACAGAAGAATTTTTGCTTTAATTTTAATACAAAAACATAAAACAAAACACTGACACTGCTTCTGGGTCCAAACCTCTTCATTTTAAACAGCCTTAATGAGCATTATATATTTATAGCACACTTTTAAGCTAAGCTTTTATAAACTGTCTCCGGTCACCAATATTTGAATGATTCAGAAAAGATTAATCACTGTGTCTGGTCTGGTCTGAGATTTGGGTATGGAGATATAGGTTAGAATCGTGACATTTTTGGTAGCCTTACAGCGCCCCAACGAGTGTCCTTTAGCACCATTTGTTGTTTCCTTATGAGTACTGAGGGGGTTTTTAGGCAAGGAAACTGTGACAGACAATGTAAGATAACCGGTGACTGAACTGGGATTCTAGAGAAGTGTAAAGCGGAGTTCAACAATGGTTTTTTTGTTGTTGTTGTTGTTGCCAAAATTCACTGGCATTGTTGTTACCTGTAGCATTTCCTGAGTCTCGTCTCCCTCACTGATGTTAGTGATCTGGGCTTTGCCGTGTCTCTCTGTGTCTCTGATCAGAGCGGCGATCTCCCTCACCTTCTGCTTCTCAAACATGTTTGCCTGAGATCCTATCCATGACACAATCGTCTGTGCAGAATCAAAAGATTTAGATATTCATTTCAAAAAAAGCTACATGGTTTGAAATATTATTACAATTTAACTGTAATTTTACTGTTCCTGTAGCTCAAGTGGTAGAGCATTGCATTGTCAAGCACAAAGTTGGGGGTTCGATTCCCCGGGAACACATGATAAGTAAAAATTGATAGCCTGAATCCACTGTAAGTCGCTTTGGATAAAAGCGTCTGCTAAATGCATACATTTAATTTAATTTAATGTAACTGTTATAACTGTATAATGCAATATTTTTGAAAATGTCATTTATTCCAGTAATGGGAAAGCTACATTTTCAGCTATTACTCCGGTCTTCAGTGTCACAAGATCCCTCAGAAATCATTCTGATTTGCTCATTTGGTGATCAAGAAACATAATCATTTACTAATTATCATCAGTGTTGAAGGTGCTTGATATTTTTGTGGAAACGGTACCAAATGTTTTCCAGGTAATGCATTCTTGCCTAATGTTAAATGTTAAAAGTAAAATGTTACTGATTTCGAACTTTTGAATGGAAGTGTACGATGTACTGTGTATAGTCAAGAGACATACACAAATACACACACCTCGCCCAGGTCGAGTATGAAGCAGTCCCCTTTGTTAAAGCTCTTCCAGCTCAAATCCACTTCTTTGGCTCTGATGTTACGCTTCCCTTTGATTTGGTATAACCTCTGAACGGGTCCAGATCCAGACTGGGTTTTTCTGAAGCCAGACTCCACACCTCCCTCCTGTAGAAACAAAAGAGTAGGACTATACAAAAACCATAAGCACTCTTTCATTTAATTATGCATACAGTATAACTATAACAATAAGTTTATTTTTATATCAAGTCTGTTTGTATACACGTGCTCACTCAGAAAAAAAAAAAGATCGAAAACTGTCCTTGAGGCAGTACCCTTTCAAACGGTTACATATTATGTACACTTAATATGTACCTTTAAGTTAGTATTTTGTACTGTATGTTAACAACATTATCTCATATCTCACCTTGTAGCTGACACCTCGGGGGAAGAGGTTCATGAACTCTGGGGACTCATAGCCTTGAACCTGTCTGTGCTGGACCGGATCTCCACCCAGGAAGTTATCCAGCTGGGTAGCCAACATGGCACAAGCTACCTGCTCATCACGAGATGATTTTTCTCCTAAACCGGAGAAAGAAGATGATATATATTCAACCTTTTCAACAGAATATGGAATTTGCATATGTTATATAGTTTAAAAACTTCATCTTTTAATGCCAGTAAAAAAGTCAGCAAAAACAGATAAGAGAAAGCAATTGGACTTAACAGCTCAACATTCCGTCAGCATGGTTGCTCCTGGAAACGCTGTGTGTGTTAACAATAGTGCAATATTGCACAGTTCAGCCCTGTGTGAGGTGCCTCCTACGCAAACACATCCTCTATCTGCACAATTCGATTTTGAGCAACAGTTATTTGGTCTGATATACCAGATGTTGAGCTGTTTGACCTAAATGAAAAGCAGTTTGTGGTAGATCTGGGCGATTAACCACAATTCAAGCACAATTTTGCCTTTGAACGATTATGATGAAAAGATAATCAATATAAATGATTATTGTGCTGCATTCTGTTTCACAATGACACTCTTGTTCTGTCTCATGTTAAACCAAGCGCCACCCTCTCCTTTATTTTGATCTAATTTTATATGATTTTATTTTGAATTATAGTATGTATTTGATTGTGCACCCATAATGATTTTAAAGTCTTTTTTTTCAGTTGAATTATACTTAAGTTACATGATTTTAAAAGACAATGTTTCTAGAGTCTAATTGTGAATATTTATTTATTTAATTATTAAGCATTGTTTGTGTTTATTTTTCAACACAAGTATATTTCAAGTGTTTTTTAATTCAAGCATGAATAAAAGTATGATGTGTCCCCATTTTACAAAGCAACTGTAAAACCACCATGATCTTAATAATAATTTAAATCAAGATTTAATTTTTTTTTTTACCTTAAACAGAAAGTTTACCCAAAATGAAAATTCTGTCATCATTTACTCAAACTCAATTATTCCAAGTTTCTGTTGTTGAGCACAAAAGATATTCTGAAAAATATAGGTATAATGTAACCAGACAGTTGACGGTAGCCATTCACTTCCACAGTATTTTTTTTCCATATTATGGAAGTCAATGGCTACCGTCAACTATTTGGTTACATTATACCTATATTTTTTAGAATATCTTGGTTTGGTTACCAACATTCTTCAGAATATCTTCTTTTGAGCTTAACAAAAGAAAGAAACTCATACAAGCTTGGAACAACTTGAGGGTGAGTATATGACAGAATTGTTATTTTTTGGATGAACTATCCCTTTAAGCAGCCTCCTGGTTTGTGGCATAGCCAAAAAAATAATGCATGCTAGGTACACCATCATACTTCAAGAGGTCTGTGGATGTTCAGAGCATGGTGGTACATGTAGAAGGTTCATGAATGAATAATATGGTGGAGTTAGGAACTGACAAAAGCTATTCTGAGTAAAGAAGAGATGAGGGTGTTTTTGGATGAGGCATGGCTAAAAAGAAGGCACGGGAGAAGATGGCTCATCATGCTGACATCCAGCTTTGTGTTACCTAAAGCACCGGATACACCATAAGACAATAGACCTAACTGAAGTCCTGTCACTGGCCTGCTGAAATATTAATAGGCTATGAAAATACCCACCCATGCCTTTTTCCTTTGGGAAAAATCCTCTCTCTTGTTATTTCTTTCTTTTAACTTGCTGTGTAGAATTTTTACAATTATGATATCACAGTACACCTGTACTAGTGTTTGTGTAGTCTTCAACTTTGTTTTGATAACACATACAAAACTGAATAATAAATATAAATATTTATTCATGTGAAATAAAAGATTTTTATTAACGCATATTTTCGCCCATAAAACAACATTCATAATGATAATGGCTTTCAAGCTTCAAATGTAACAAAAATATTTATTTAAATAAGAGTCTAAGGACGAAATTATTCTGAAGACTCTTAGTGCAGTGCATGAAACAAACATAATTAAACAAATAAAAAAAAATGAATTAATAAATACTCTTGAAGTCATCAGCATGTTAAATAAATTGTGTTTTTAACCCACATCTTCTGTCCCTTTAAAACCATCAACATCATCATCAACAACCAAAAAAAATTATCATGATAATAAATAAATAAATAAATAAAATCATATTTTGTTACATGGGAAATTATTATTAAAAGTATTATGCTGAACTTAAATACTGAAAGTGTCTTTCAGACAGCACAGATGTAAGTGACAAGAAGAACGAATAGAGACAATCAGTATCTATCTCACCAATCCACATGTGGAGGTCTGCTCCCTGGTCACCTCGGTTATCCAGCACAAGGTAGGAGTCACCGTTGAAGAAAGCCCCCACCTCAGCTTGGGCCAGAGGAACAGCCTTCATCTTCTCCACTCGCCAACATCTCAGTCCCGGCTGCCTGACCTCATCCCCAAACTGTCCCGGAGCGGCCTGAAATGGGAGCATTCTGCAGAGAAACACATAAAGTGGCGAAGAGGGACAATCAAAAAAATACAACAACAGATAAATAAAGTCTGCAAAAAGACTACAGTCAGCAGACATCTGATTTCAGATTCTTTTATGTATTTATTTGGCATGGTACAAATAAACCAATCAGTCTAATTAGGATGCTATTGTGATGTTCTGACACTGACAGGAGCTGCATTACTTCACTCTTATGTAAAGAAGAAGCCTCAAAGGTCATCTTATGTCACTCGAAGACATGCCATAGAGCGAGTCAGACACGTCCAGTTTTACAATGCTAAAGAATTTGCTCACATATTCACTGTTGGGAACAAATATAAAATAAACAGCTATGAGAGAGTTGAATGACACTGCTCCACCCTCTTTATATGTTCATTCGGTGCCACATTTTCTGTTTAGTCACCGTTTGGGCATGGCACCTCATAAACTACAAGGAAGCACTAGCAGGGAATCACTCCCTCATAAATATTATGTTTCGGTTTTAGCTTAACCTAGTTCATCACAGGGTTCATTGAATAGGTTTCAAAGAACGTATAAGAAATTCTATACTTAAAATGCACTAGTCAGTTAGCAATTGTCATTTATAGAGAAGATAGAGGATGTAATGAGTTGTAAAAAAGGTCAGTGTGGAGAGAAGTGAGCTAGACGGTTTGTCATCAGACCCTTTTCAAAATGATCATATGATGAAGCGTGGTAGAGCACGTAGAGCGTTTGGTTAACCTGATCGTGTGAGAGCCATACATGAAGCAATTCATCTGATTAGACAGAACTTTTATGTGCCCTCCATGTCATGATGAACATGTCTTGACTTCCACTTCATTGAGTGCCTTAACACCTCACCCTCACATTACAGCAAGGTTTAAAGCAGGAACTAATACTGGCTTCTCATGTAAGCAGACGTGAAAGTGTCTCAGTTTAAGCAAAGTGGTCAGAAGTGTGTATGACACGCACAACTACAGTGAGTCATGCAAACCCAGAGGGCAAAGAACATGCAAGCTGGCACACACACACACACACACACACACACACACACACACACACACACTGACCCACAAGCTTCACAAATAATAATAACTGAGCATGACAAGGGCCAGATCCCCTTTACTGTCTGATTTGAAACAGGATGCAACACCCATTCATTAACATAATTACAGACATAGATCTAATGATCCCTTTCCGTGGTCATTACCTTTCAGAATAAGCGTAAGTAACTCGAACCATAACCTCTATAATATGAAAAAAATAAAATAAAAAATAATTAGTGCCGTCAAATGATTAATCACAATCCAAAAAAATGTTTACGTGTGTGTGTGTGTGTGTTTTTATGTGTATATAAATACACAAACATACATGTATGAATATATATATATATATATATATATATATATATATATATATAATTTATACTATATATAATTTATACTATATATAAATATTTTTTTAAAACAAAACATAATTTATTTTTAAATGTAAGTTTGTGTATTTATATAAACAGTACACACACATCATGTTAACAAAAACTTTTATTTTGGATGCGATTAATCGTGATTAATCATTTGACAGCACTAATTATTTTATATTGTATAGTATTTTATTTTATATTTTTCATATTATAGAGATTATTTCAAAAATAATATTGTGTCCAAAATCACATACTAACACCTTGTCCGAATATTCTCTACTATTTAGTAGGCAAAAAACTACACGAAAAGAGTTTTGTGTCTGAATTTATACTAGAAAAGCAGGCGAAAAGTACCCTGATGATTTACTACTTCCGGCGTGATTCTGAAGTTTGCATCCAGTGGAGACTTTACAAACCCACGAGGCCACATAAGAAGATTTGTGAATAGCAGTGAAGCAACCCAACTGACACCCAAAAGTAACACTGCAATGACAACATGGTGGATGTAGCATGTCTGGATTTCATTCATACTATACACAATCATTGCAAACTTCTGAACAAATGTAGTACCAATTCAGACAGCATGCAAATGTGGACGCAGCTTTAGTGTAGGTACTATGATTTAAGCATAACTAATTTGTGACTGTTAAAAAATATGTTATATAAAGTATGTAATGTGTGTAGTATGTATGTAATCCAGATGTACTACATCCACCATGTTGCCAGTGCAAAGTTGTCTATTAAATGCGCACTTCAGTCTAGTGTTTTATGAATGCTACTAATTCGGGCATAGTAATTTAACACACTGCTTGTCATTTACTATAGAGAGGTAGAGTGCAGGATTGTATGGAATGATATTGCGGACATTATTCAAAAGGCATTGCAAATTGTATTTGCAATTGCGTTTTCAATTTTGCAATGCCTTTTGAATAATGTCCGCATTATCATTCCATAGGATTGTTTTCAGACATGTTTCCTAAACACTCCTCCCATTTTCTTTTGGTCAACAATCAAATAATGCTGCCCCCTCTGCCACACCATTGGTTGACTGAGTGATATTGTGAGCTTGGAGTGAATCAAACAGCTTCAGTGTTACACTTCTACTGTAAATCAACCTACAAATGGTTTTCTTTTAGTTGTCTCTATGTACACAAAGATTTTAGCATTTTAGCACTGAAAAGAATACACACTTTTACTTTAAATAGTGATCACCCATATTGGGACACAATATTACTGCTGCACTGGAAATATTAGTATACAATCTACTACAAAACAATATGAAATATGACAAACATACAGGTACAGCGCAGGATAGTGGAATGAGTTCCCATGCGCGTAATGTGAAGACAGCGATGACAACAGAAGCTCACAGTCTCCCTTGGTAAGTAAAGAATGCACTCAATGCTACGAAACACACTTGTCCACTTAACTGTAAAACCCCGTTGGCCTGCTCCAGCATGCTTTCTGAGCCCAGCTCCATTCTGCCTGTTCCAGTGTGTGTGAGTTTACCTGGTCTGGTCAGCTTATATGTGTCCAGTAACTGGACACGGGGGAATAATCTGAGCGGCCCTGCTGAGAATGGTCCACAGCGAGAAGGGTCGGGTTGCCTGACAAACGCTAAACACTAGCGTGATCATTACTGCAAGGCACCATCCATCTTTCCTCCATTCATCAGAGGGAGTCGATGGAAAAAAGTTTAAAACATGGCTTTTGTTTCTAAGACAAAAAGTTTAATTTTTCAGCTGTTGTGAACCAGTGGTAGAATCATACGCAAAACTATTACCAAGTCAAGAACATAACTATCATTTATTAGTTTTGACACCATTTTTGAGGCTCATCTAATTAATTATTTTACTTTGTATTAAAAGCTCTTTAATCATTTTCGATGAATTGTAGGCTGACAATGGGAGCTTGGCCTAGTGGTTCATAAATTACAAAACAAATGCAAATGACCAGTTAATGTAGACCAAAAATGAATAGTTTCCAGAAATATATGAACCAATGGTAGAACCATATGCAAAACCATTACCAAGTCAAGATAGTTATTCACTTACAATTAAATTTTGAACTATTGTTTACCAAATTTAAAAAAAAAAAAAAATTTGTGGCTCATGCAACACTTTTTTTTTTTAAATAAAAATTCTTAATAAAATGTATGGTAACAATATGAGCTTGGCCAAGTGCCTCATAAATAAAAAAATTTATATAAAAACGCAAAAGAAAAACCCAATGACTGGTCAGTGTAACATTATTACATAACAGAGAAAACAATGATAAGAAAGCAGTTAAATGAGAAAAGTGAGATGAAAAACAGATAAAGAGATTGATAAGGCAAACCGATAAATAATCTATATAGATAAAGCCTATATCTTTCATGCAAGTAGATCGTAAACAGATAAATTGCAAGAGACAACGGTGGAGCCATAAAAATATTTTTTTCTAGAAAGAGCTGCAATCAAAGTGTTATCATGTAACAATCACTCAATGGAGGGTTTGTTTAGTGTACAAGAAAACACAAGCTATTTCTGTAAATGCATTTCTTTTTAGATGCTCACCAAGTTCCTTATTTTAAAATTCAGAGTCAAGGTCAAGATGTGCTAAATAGTCGACTAACCTTTATGTTTTAAACATTAATGAGCAGCATTTCTAAACAAACACATTTTAAAATTTGAGTGCACATTTACTTTAAAAAAAATAAGCTAGATGTTAGCCTAAGGACAAATGTGTGGAGTTTCTCTCTTGCTTACAGTTCTCTCTGCTTTAAGTTGCTTTGCTCTAAAATGAATCTGGCCTAATTTTGAGGGTTACGCATGTATAATTTGTGAGTTTCTGAGCAGTTTTACAGTGCTTACCTTGCTGCTGTTGAAGTTGGAGAACCCTACGGTTTCAAGAAAGAAAGGAAGAGGATTTGAGAGGAGAGAAAATGTGTACAAAGTAACTTCCTGCATTAGTTCTGGCCCTGCCCCCTTGAATACACCCCTGCCTAAACTAACAGATGTCAAAAAATGAGGGGAAAAAGGCAAAGGCACAGAGAGTGACATTCACAGATTTGTTAATAGTCCCAATAAATGCATGGCCTGTTTTGACTGCAGGAAGACCTGGACTACGTGGACTGAAAGAGTAGAAAATATCTCAAAATCACATCTAGTCAGAGAGATTTCTCAGTTTCTCTTGTTATATATATATATATACACACACAGGTCACACCCAGTCAGTCACAAAGCATTCCTGATAATGTCAGGGCTTGCCCATGGACACAAAAGAAATGAATGTAATAGATAGGCCATAGTCATAACTTAAAACATGCAGCTAGGCTACACAGTACACACTCAGTGGCTGTGACTGACTGCATTCACTCAGGAAATCCTGAGGCTAGACTGCGGTTTCAGTTGTTTATTAAAAACAAGAACCTGTAAGGTATAAAACATCTGTAACATTGGCTCAGGTACCTCAGAACAAGAGGCATGTGTATGTAAAGAAATCCTCAAATTGCACACTTTCATTTAGAAATTCAAAATGATAAATTTGGTAAACAAGCATAAAATAAAAAAAATCAAGTGGTGCACTTATGGGAATCTCTCTTCCTAAATGTTCGACAGGCTATAAAACAGAAGTTCATCCTAAACACACAGCCTGTTGTGTAACACAAGTAACGCGACACCAAATTTAAGTGAACGAAGACATACAATTCATCAATTTCAATGACATTGTGTAACAAGAACCAGTACTTTGCAGAAGTATCTTAGAGTACAATGTCTTATTGAAATGAATGATTGAACGAATGAATTATGATTGTAAGAAAACTAGGTCTAAACCATTGATGGTGAGCCGTTCTTTTAAGGTTAATTATAACATACACCCAAGGGCCATGCTAAAAAAATACAAGTGAACAATAGTTTAGTCAAACTTTTTATTTTTCAAGTCAAAAAACAAACAAAACATACAGAGAATGAAGTATCAGATTGATGTCTATACAGTGGCAATTTCTTTTAATTTAAATCCTCTTTTCGTCATAAACCTGACCCAGTTATTACTCAAACTCAAGAAAACCCTGTCTTTTCCATTTATGCTTTCATGCACACACACTTGCACACTCACACACACCCTTACTGGGAGCCTGGGTATAGAGTATTAACTGGACTTGTTTGAAATATCCATGAAACTGAAGGCAAACAAGGGCATTAAAGAGACTGTGACGTGAGACCTAAGGCATTAAAACAAAATCTGAAATGTGCAAGAGCATTAAAGTCTTTTACAAGTCAACAAAACCTCCTGCAACTACCAATGTCCAGTTGAAAGAGTAAGCCGAGGGAACCACAGTAGCCACTTGCGATAAGGTTTTTAAAACGGTAGCACTCAAAAAGATCGAAATGGCTCAAATCGTCCTCTGTCGCCCTCTGCTGTTCAAGAAGACGATTCAGAATCAGCCGATGAAATTTAGATTAACAAATGACCACAAGGTCTGGGGTATAATGAAGTCAGATATGAAACCGTGCATGTTTGAAAGGAAACAAACCAAACTGCACCCCCCCCCCTCTCGCACTTAATCCAAAAAGCAAAGCTGACCCAACGACACTGAAGCCAGCACAAGAAAAACGGTGTAAAATAAATGCATTTCCTCTGAAATTCACATATCATCAGTTATAATTATGCAAATATCAAAAAAAAAAATTACACACTTATATTATATTAAAGGTTTAAGTGCTGAGGACAAGGAAGGACTCATTAGATCTGAACCAAGGTGGGTTTAAAAGTGTATCTTACGTAAAGCCGTGCTCCAACCTCACTCAGACTAAAAGGAAAAATAAGACCAAAAATGTAGCAACTTCACACTCCACTGTGCACTCAGAGGTGCAAGACTGCTGGTTACCACTTTTTATTTTTGCAGTTTTTTGAAAGTGTAAATTACTGGGCAGATGCTGGTGAAGGATAAGGCTTGCATCTTTTGGGGACAATTGAGTAGAAGTTGATGCCTCAAATCAAGCATCCGTTCCCTCCCTCGGATTCTTAAAGAGGGCAATCACTACACAACACTTTTAACCATGCCATGGGCCGGCATACATTAGATTACAGTATTACAAGACATTTTCAATCTGCACAAAATGTGTCGGCTATCTTTAACACGTTTGTAATAAACAGCCATTTTGAACCTCCTGCTTCTTTGGAAATAACATAAGTGAACTCAAATTAGACAGAAAACCAACATTAATATTTAAACTGTTCTCAGTTCTGACCTGGAATAATGAATCAAAACAGCGAGCAAGCACTTATTTACACAGAGGAAGAAACAAAAAGCTGTAAAATGTGTGAAAGGTTAGTTTCTCCCCCTTTCTATTAACGTTATAGATACTTATCAATGTTTCATTTGAAACTTTTCCGTTACAATCCACTGTTTTCTGTTTGAAGGCTTTTGGCAATTCTTCTTAGATTTCCTTTACATCAACACTGAATTTTTGAGAGAAAGTTAGGGAGATAGAAATTACTGGATGGAAAGAGGACAAATGATTTTTCTCCTCAAAAAGCAGTGAATCTCCTGCATCTTTTCACCAATTTTGAGTAATGGTTCTCCCATTAAACTTAGAGCAACCAAAGTAGTCAATACAAAGACAGTCTTGTTTGGCTTGTAGTTCAAACCTCTGACATTACAAATGCAACCACTGAAGCCCGTTTAGTGAGGCTATTTAAGAATGGTTCAAGAAGTCCAAAAGAGAAAAATCAAAAAGGAGGATGTCACATGTGGGTTTCCGGTCTCCTCAGCCTTCCCTGTGAACCACAACAACCCCAGCTGTGTGGCTTTCCTTCAGTCTTTATCCCAGGGTCAGTGCGCCAATCAGGGAAGTGGGACAAACCCAGACGCCAACCATCTTTAATTTTTTTCTTCATCGCTGTCGTCAGGGCTGATGGCTGGGCTGTAGGTTGGAGAGGTGGGGCTGTAGCCGGGAGAAGTGGGGCTGTAGGTCGAGCCCTTTGGACTAGTTGGAGAGTAGGTAGGGGATGTGGGTGAGTATTTGGGAGAAGTTGGAGAGTAAGTCGGTGAGGTGGGGGAATATTTGGGACTGGTTGGGGTGTAGGTAGGAGAAGTTGGAGAGTAAGTAGGGGAAGTGGGGCTGTACTTGGGAGTAGTTGGGGAGTAGGTTGGAGAAGTGGGACTGTATTTGGGCGAAGTGGGAGAGTACTTTGGGGAAGTGGGTGAATATTTTGGGGATGTTGGGGTATATTCGGGAGAGCTGGGACTGTAGGAGGGGGAGGTGGGAGTGTATTTTGGAGAGGTGGGAGAGTAGGATGGAGAGCTGGGACTGTAAGAGGGCGAGCTTGGGGTGTAGGTGGGAGACTGCGGGGTGTAACGTGGACTGGATGGAGAATAGGACGGCGAAGTTGGGGAGTAAGAAGGAGATGTGGGGGAATAATTCGGACTGGTTGGGGTGTAATTGGGAGAGGTGGGAGAGTAGGAAGGTGAGGTGGGGCTGTAAGATGGAGAGGTTGGAGAGTAGCTTGGCGAGGTGGGCGTATAGTTGGGCGAAGTGGGACTGTAGCTCGGAGATGTTGGAGAATAGGACGGGGAGGTTGGAGAGTAGCTTGGAGAGGTGGGAGAGTAAGACGGGGAGGTCGGGGAATAAGATGGAGAAGTTGGGGAATAAGATGGAGACGTGGGGCTGTAACTCGGTGAGGTTGGGCTGTAGCTGGGGGACGTAGGGCTATAGCTGGGGGATGTTGGCGAGTAAGACGGTGAAGTCGGGGAGTAAGACGGTGAAGTTGGAGAGTAAGACGGTGAAGTCGGAGAGTAGCTTGGAGATGTTGGAGAATAAGACGGCGAAGTCGGAGAGTAGGAGGGTGATGTGGGTGAGTAGGACGGAGATGTAGGGCTGTAGTTCGGACTTGTGGGAGAATAAGATGGCGAAGTCGGAGAGTATGATGGCGAAGTCGGAGAGTAACCAGGGCTCTGCGGGGTGTATCCACCAGGAGAACGAGGCTCGTAGGCAGGAGAAGTTGGAGAGTAATTCGGAGACAAGGCTCCTAACGAGAGAAAAATGGAAAGGGTTGCATTAGTGGCCTGTTTGGTTTGCAACCTACTAATACAACAAAGCAAACAAAATAATGTTATTATTAAAAACAGAACAAGACCAAAATAGACCGTAAAGTAACCTGGTGAGGGGATATAAGGGCTAGCTGGTCCAGGGGATCCAGGAGAACCAGGAGTTGGAGACCAGGCAGGAGAATAGCCAGGCGAGAAGCCGCTGGCATCAGATGCAGCACTGGGAGAGAAGCCTGCAGCACCTGGTGTCATTCCGCTTCCTGTAAGGGAAAAAGAACAGGGCATGAAATGAAAAAAGGAAACGAACAAGAAAAAGCACTGTAAATAAGGGTGGCAGTAAAACAAAACTGTATGTAGTATTTCTTCACTCACCAACACTGGGAGACCAGGCACCATATGCAGGAGTGGCTCCTGTGTTCCAGGGAGTCATGGCAGGTGACATGCCACTCATGGGGCTGGGGGCAGAGCCAAAGAACATACCCGTGGCTGTGGTGGGAAAAGCAATGATTAACCAAAGGTTTAAATTTGGGGAGAAAGTACAATGTTTAAGCCTTTAAGCATTCAAAAAGAGAAAGCAAGTGTGACTTACGTCCTGCAACACTGATACCAGGGATATTGGTGGGAATCTCCATGCCATACTTGCACTTCTCAGCATCCAATAGCAGATCAAAGCAACCAGTGCCTGCAGGAGCCAGCTGTCCCAGCATGATATTCTCAGACACTCCTTTCATTGGGTCACATTCACCATGAGATGAGGCTTCCATCAACACATCCACCTACAGAAGGAAAATCTTTAAACAATTCTTTAAAAGATCAACCTTAATACCATTTTAAGACACTAAAGAGACTCACCGTCTCTTCAAAAGAGCACTTCATCAGCGGACCAGTGTCCTGCCTGTTGATACCGTGACGAGTGATGGCCATCAAGTGACCCCTGCAGGTCATCGTGTCACACAGCAAGGCAAGATGGCGGTAGTTAACGTAAGAACCGTCGAAAGAGATGACGTGGTACAACTCTCTTTCCAGAGCCTTACGCACAGCCTCAATACCAAGAACCTGCAATTGAAGAGTAGACATTTCTGAATTTGATCTAAGGACTTAATAGATCACATACTTTACACAAGCTATTAAATGATTCTTACAGTGAAAATCTCCACAATGTCGTTGGAGGTGGTTCTGACAGGGTCCACGTCCTTCTCACTGAGGACCCTCATAAGACTGACTCCATCCGTTTCCAAGATCCACTCTTGCAAGGCTTTAAACTCTCCCTCTTCTGTAATGATGATTTTCTTCTTGTTGTCAGTCTGTGGTAGATGCATGTACACCTACAAGGGCAGAGAGAATGAGAAATTAGACTCCAATCTCATGGTCATCTGTGACTGTGAAGTCCACAAAACTTTAAGCAGGTGTCCTGTGTGTCATTTAAAACTTCTGTTGGACACCAATTAGCACTCCCAATTACTCAGGAGCATGTAAGTGCCATGTGCCTTTTTCGATGGGCTGTCAGGTTTACTAAAGTGAAGTTGGCAAAAGGAGGAAGAAAAATACCTTGCTGATCTGTTCGATGCCTTGCAGTGTCATGTCTGTCAGCATGTTGGATTCGATGCAGCGAAGGAAGACATCGTCATCCATCTTATCCACTACCTCCTCATCCTGGGCACAAGATTCAACATTAATAATTCAACATCGAGAGGAGAGGCCAGTTACGAGCTCACCAGTAAAATTTCTAATTACCTCTTGAAACTTGTTTTCGTCACTGTTCATGATGCGGATTCGCAAAACCAGTTTCTCAGCATTGTCATCATTGAAGATGCAATTAAGGTCATCCCCAAATCCTTAAAGATTAGAGTTAGAAAATTACCCATCACCTCGGCGTCCATGCTGTTTGCCATTTAAAGTGTTGTATTAACATTAATTTATTCAGTGATAATCTCAAGCCCACCTGCATTGATCTTCTCTGCAATCTGCTCCATAGTCAGTTTACGGTCAGTCATGTGTTTGCGGTCAAGTTCGATACGCAGCAGCCAGGGTGAAATGCGAGTCACATCGAAGTCAGGCATCTCATAGTACACATTAACCCACTCCTGATCCTCAGTCACCACAGTGTTCTGAGGGTTGGGGTCATAATAAATGGCTGTGTTGGCAGTGACTTTGCGCAGGGTTGTGTGCTCCAACCGACACAGGATATCTTTGGCCCTCTCTGCATCACGGGCCGCTTGGCCCAGGAGAAAGACGGTCAAGGAGGGGGTCTTGGGACGCTTTGAGATGTTGATAAGCTCTTTAAGTCGAGGGACACCGAGAGTGACATTTTTGGCAGACACACCGGCGTAGTGGAATGTATTCAGGGTCATCTGAGTAGCAGGCTCTCCCAGAGACTGGGCAGCCAGAGCACCTACCATCTCACCAGGGTGAGCCTGAGGAAAACAATAAGAAAGTGTCTAGCTTCAGGCAATGAGACAACTTGATAAATGGATAAAAGATATATTATTAGCAAGCATTTCTTACAATGGACTGGTTAAATTTGGTCTCAATTTCTCCCAGCAGCCAATCAAAAGCCTCTGTACTAAGACGGAACTCCTCAGTCATTCGCTTGGAGCACAGGGTGGAGCGCAGGTGGATGTTGAAGAGCAGAGTCGCGTTCTCCTGGGCTTGCCTACTTAACTGGTCTTCACCATTTACGATGACCAGCTTCTTACTCAAGTCATAAACTCCTGCATAAAACCAGAGCAAATATTCATGTGCGATTATCACAAGGCAACACGCTTACAGTTCAATCCAATAATACCACAACAAAAGGGTGGTGCCATGACTATAATGACAAGTCATTTCTTCAGTCAACACTTATACAAAGATGTAAACCTGGGCTTTATAATCAGCTTGCACAGGTCTGCCACAAGACAGTGGTAAGCTATAGGGATCAATCGTCAGCAGGCTTTATGTAGTCTTTATTTAGCTGGGAGACCCGCTCAAACACAGAAAGTCTTAATAAGATAGTTAAAGCAGTGCATACAGTGTGCATGTCAAAATAAGATGAAATAAAAGCTAGTTAAAAATACCTAAATAACATCCCTTGACAGGCTCAAAGTACAAACCAATGCGTTTAACCCACCTTCCACTACTCGTGCTGGGTTGAGGTCAGTTGGTGTTCGAGGATTGATGCGGAAGATCTTCTGAGCATTCCATATCATTCTGGCCAAATTGCACGGTAGTACCACCTATGGAAAAAAAACACGGCAGTATAGGTCTATGGACATTCTATAGAAGTGTGCAAATACAGTGATATGAATTCATTTCATTTGATACAGTTGTAACCGAATGAGGATAAACCCATCCTAAGAGTGTATGGATATTGATGGCGCTTTAAAGGGTGCTCTTAAGGGTCAGACCTTGCTGTCTCCCGTGGGGAAAATAGCCCTCAAGATCTCTCGGTCTTCCTTCATCTTCTCAAACTCTCTCTCAAGAGAACTCTGGACGTGGGCATTGGTCAACACATCTTTCACCACATCTTCCTGAAGAGTTCGGCGGAGAGCTCGTTCATTGGTGTAGTCAAACTTGAACCTGTGCAATTAAAGAAAGAGGCAGAAAGTTGAAATCGATGACTTTAGTCAGTAGTCTGGATCTGTCTTGAAAACAGTAGATGGCTTAATATTAATGTCCCTGTTGATTTAAGTAGTTTAAACTACTGGCAATATTGTATTCTTGTAAATACTTTAATGAACACAAAAGCACTCACTTCTTCTCAAAGGCTTTGTTGGATGGCTTGAGGGTAGCCATGTTTTGGAACTCGACAGCCTCTCCTGCCAGTCCATCCTCTCCATACCTCAGCTGGACAACTTGGTTAATGGAGTTTCTGACTGTAGCATCATACTTTACCATAACAGACTCCATAGACTTGATCAGACGACGCTGAATATAACCTGAAGGAACGAGAAAAATTCAAAACTCATGAAGACAATTTCAGCCACAACCAAGACAAATCCGATGACAATTTTACATCTCACTTAGAGACTAGAAATATGTTTTATGATTTGAAGTTCAGATTATATTTAGTATTAGCCCTCAATAGCTGCTCAGTCCATGCATGTTCATTACCTGTCTCAGCAGTTTTGACAGCTGTGTCGATCAGACCCTCTCTGCCTCCCATGGCGTGAAAGAAAAACTCAGTTGGTGTGAGACCGGCCAGATAGGAGTTTTCTACGAAGCCTCTACTCTCTGGACCATAGTCATCCTTAATGAAGTGAGGGAGGGTGCGGTGCTTGAAACCGAAGGGGATTCGCTTACCCTCAACGTTCTGCTGCCCCACCACAGCAATAACCTTCATAGAAGATCAGGAAGAACGAATACAGAGACTGTAAAAAACTGACACTGAACACATTTACATGCACACTGAGATTAATGCCATCTGGGATTATATTAAAGGTGCTGTATGTAGGATTGACACCGAGTGGTTGAACTTGATATTGCAGGTCAAAATGTTAAGAGAGGGTTTTTTTTTAACCTGGCCCCTCCTCCTCAGACTTGAAGTATGTTAACTTGGCATGTTTATTAAATATCTGCAAACATAATATGGTATTTTTATGCTTTAGTAGAGTCAAAAAATTACATAAAGCACCTTTAAGCCTTTAGTGTGAAAAAAGGCATTAACTTGCTTTTGAACTATTTTAAGATCTAAACACCATCTACTGTCTTCTCTCACCTGAGAAATGTTAATTTTAGAGCCTTTTGAACCAGCCACCACCATGGATTTGAAATTGTTGTACTCAGACAATGACTTCTGGGCAGAGGATCCAGTCTTGTCTCGAGCATCGTTCAAGATGCGGTTGACCTGGTTCTCAAAGGTCTGTCTCAGAGTGTTACCTGGGGTGGGCTCCAACTCATTGTTGTGGGCTTTCTCAATGACCTGTGAGAAAGAAATCCTCATGCACAACTGCACTCATGTACGAAAGCACTGATCAGTTATATTTATAAAACCCTAATGATGTCAACTCACCTCTATCACATCCTGTTTGGCTTTCTTAATCGTGTTCTGAATGTCCTGATATGTCGCCTTATCGGCAATGGAGTCTCCGATACCAATAGAGTGACCTGAAGACGACAAGATACAGGAGTTTACTCAATATTTACACATACTTTTAAACATTTCATTAAATCGCGATTGTAGTTCAAATTTAGTCAGTAAAGCCGGTTCTGTGATTAGCAGTAAATCTCCATCACCTGCTTTCAGGTGGAACAGCATTTACTGCACAGAGTTGTAGTTCTCTGACAAGCTGTGCAAAATCGCATTCGTAAATGCAGACAATATGAAAGTGATGTGATATTCAGCCAAGTATGGTGACCCATACTAAGAATTCGTGCTCTGCATTTAACCCATCCAAAGTGCACAAACACAGCAGTGAACACAAACACACACAGTGAACGCACACCCGGAGCAGTGGGCAGCCATTTATACTGCGGCGCCCAGGGAGCAGTTGGGGGTTCGATGCCTTGCTCAAGGGCACCTAAGTCTAGGTATTGCCGGCCCGAGATTTGAACCCACAACCCTAGGGTTAGGAGTCAAACTCTCTAACCACTAGGCCACGACTTCCCCAAATTAATTCTAGAATTATGAAATTGGCAAAATCGTTCACGATAATGACAGCTGTTTGAGTATCTTCTAAGTCAGGGGTGGGAAACGTTCATCCTGGAGGGATCAAACACCTGAACAAGCTAATCAAGGTCTTGAATCTTATTCAGGTGCAGCGATATTTGGATATGCAGTGGGAGAGCGCCCTCTGGCCTTTGGATGGATATTTACTGTTGATCACAGAACCGTACTTCACTGATACGCAGGACAATCGCAGTTTGTCAAATCGTGATTTATTGCCTTTTGCGATTTAATTTCTATTAATTGTGCAGCCCTATTTATGATCATTTTTAATCCTTATTTTTTACCCTCAATGAGCAGCCAGTTGTTGACAACAGTCTGGATGTTGGAATAGAAGAGCCGTGTGATGTCATGGCCCATCTCAAGGTATGAGATGTGGACCAGAGAGCCAGCTGAAGTTCCCAATGACTTCTTACACAGGATGCCCATGATCAGCTCACCGTTCTCCACAATCACCTGCAAAATGAATTGAAATGAGAACAAAATTGCATAAACTATGTCCATATTTGGGCTGCATTACTGCACCTTAGTGTCTCCAGGGGAGATGTGTTTATAAGGGCCACTGTCCTCTTCATCAGGGTGAGTGCTGTGTGTGCGGATGGCATTGATGTGCCCAGGGATGATCAGGCTGAAGATCTGTTTGCCAGTCCAGAGAGGTCGAGGCTTCAAAATAGCCGGTTGGGGGACTTTGCCATCCCATGTGGAGAGGAACATGAGGAGGTTCATCACCTCACCCTAAAACAAAGCACACAAAATGATTTATTAGTACCTGCACACCCTAACAGCTCATCACATTCAATTTTATCCCACAACTTTGTATACGTACCCTCTCTAAGAAGACATCTCTCTTGGTAAACTTGCGCACAGCTGTCAGGGTGTCCTGCACAATACCCATGACGGGTCTGTTGGACTGTGGTGTGACGATCATACGAGGCACCATGGCCAGCTCCTGGATCTCAGCACGGGTCTCCAGAGACTGTGGCAAGTGCAGGTTCATCTCATCGCCGTCAAAGTCAGCATTGTATGGGGTTGTCACACTAAAAGTAAAAGGAATTTCTTCTTTAAATGCGTTTGTAATCTTCATTAAGTCAAAAAGCATTATGTTAAAAGGTGTTAAATATGACCATTAACTTTCGGTACCTTAGTAACAATTTCAGCAATTATAACTGATGATACAGTACACCAATTCAATAAAGTGCCTATCCACGAATCAATCCAAAAACAATGTGGTGGATCAAGTCTTAGAAATCCAGTGTACCTAAGGTTGAGTCGAAATGTCGACCATGGCAAGATTCGCACTCTGTGGCCCATCATAGACATTTTGTGCAGCGTAGGCTGTCTGTTGAACACAATAATGTCTCCATCACACATGTGCCGTTCAACCTAGAAAGAAAAATGAACAAATTAGATTTTAAATCCAAAAATGACATTGCATTAAACAAACAAGCTGAAAAGACTGTCAAAACTGACTTTGTATCCAATCTGAAGGTGAAGGTCACTTGGCTTAGGGTGGAATCGCAGGTCAATTCGGTCCCCGTTGTCTCGGATGATATATTTGGCTCCAGGGTACTGACTGTTACCTCTCCTAACAAGCTCTTGCAGTCTGTACAGTTAAGGGGGGGGGGGGGGGGCACTGAGTTACAGAAACCTCTCAGAAGACACTAAAATATTTTGTAAGTGAGATGTGCATTCACAAAGAGATAAAAACTACCATTACTACCTGTCAATGTTAAAGGGTGTGACGATCTCGGGGAAGGTCATGTTTGCAGCGATGGAGCGGGGAACCCCAACCTGGTCGATCTGCAAGTTGGGGTCCGGCGTGATGACAGTTCGGGCAGAGAAGTCGACACGCTTCCCCATCAGATTACCTCGGACACGTCCTTCCTTACCCTTTAGCCTCTGCTTGATAGATTTTAGTGGACGACCAGACTTTTGCATTGCCTGAAACAAGAGCATATGAGAGCAAAGTCTTCATTGATCACTTCATTGATTCGCCACTCGACAATTGCAGATTAAATATCA
Source organism: Carassius carassius (assembly GCF_963082965.1). Classification (NCBI taxonomy): domain Eukaryota; kingdom Metazoa; phylum Chordata; class Actinopteri; order Cypriniformes; family Cyprinidae; genus Carassius; species Carassius carassius. Next base: position 15,567,837 of record NC_081793.1, on the reverse strand, counting down.
ATCATGTTTTAACTGGCTGCAACGACAAATCATGCAGCAGTTTTATTTTGCGTGTACACTTTTTACAAATGCATTTTATTATAATTTGAAAGTTTCTAACAACGATAATGATTGATAAATTATACTTAAATTAAAACATTACTACTATTATTTTGATTATATTTTAATTAATACTACTACTAAGACTATTGATTATCATGTAATTGTTGCTTCTTCCAGTAGCATGGATTCAGATCTTCTAAAGTACAGTGTAAATCTTACCCTAGGTAGACCTGGCAGTTCATTGTCTACCATGGTAGCCACGTGGAACTGAAGCAGCTTGACATCCTCTGCTATAACATGCGCTGCAGCTCCACTCTGCTCATTTCGCTTCAGCTGGTTATTGATCTTCACAATGTCAGCCAACTTGTGTGTTAAATCATCCTAGTCGAAATAAAGAGAACAATTGAAACAATCTAACAGCTATTGGAACCATGCAATACATCAGAGTCCTTTCCCACTGTTTAATAAGAAATGCTAACCTGGTTTCTAGCAGAGCCCTGCATGACCACAGCTGGTCTCACAGCAAGAGGGGGCACAGGCAACACTGTGACGATCATCCACTCAGGACGGGAGAATTTGGGGTCCATGCCCAAGATCATATCCTCTTCATCTGATATGCGTTTGAAGATCTCATGCACACGTTCTGGACTGAGGAGGATCTTCTTCTCCTGTGAGTCTTCATTCACGTGCTTCCACTCCGCATACAGCTCCAGGCCAGAGCGACGGATGCGTGGCTGGTACCTGCCACAGCCCCCATGACCCTTGAAATGTGCAAGTAAAAAATTTTACTTCCAGAGCAAGCTTTAAATGCAGCGGAGAACATTTAAAATTGCCCTGTGTGCTTCAAAAACTTTAGGTCTGTACCTTCTCTTTGGTCAGGTCTTCTTCTGTATCCTGCTGCTCAACTCCAAATTTGTTGTCCATCTCCTCTCCACCCTCACAAATGTTTTTGCCTTTACAGAGGTCATAGACGTGAGTCAGACGCTTACGTGGCTGCCCCTTCGACTTGATCAAGATGTCTTTGATTTTTGGATTGTTCTGGGTAAAACAAAATTAGAAATTAAAACAAACTATAGAACAATTTGACCAAAAGATCTAAATCAGAAGAACCATGGAGGAAGGAATATTTTGACAAAGAAATAAATCACAAATGAAAGGCAGATAGAAAACACGGCATACCGCGTCCACAAGCAGTTTCGAACAGAAGAAACAGACACAGCGGAGGACCTTCATTATCTTTGTGATGAAGCCAACATGGAAGACTGGCTTTGCCAGCTCAATGTGACCGAAATGACCAGGGCACTCAGTCATGTTACCTAAACCACGACAGGCAAAACAAGCAGAGATTTGAAATTACTGCGTAACACACAAGAAAAAGCTTTAATTGTTTAATACCAACCAAAACTGGATGAAAATCTGTTTATGAACATACCTGCACACGTCTGGCATCTGCCTGATCTCTCAATTACCCCTTGCCGGGGGTCCATAAGGCCCCCTAGTTTAGGGCGCCCTCCTTCTGTAGTCTCTGGGTACTTGATGCCCCCTTCAGTAACGGACAACCGTTTCTGAAAATAACGGAAATGCCATTAAAATGTCTTACATTTTCACAACAACAGGAAAACATTGGTACACTGAATACATTCTCAAGTAAAGTTTTAAAAACTAGTTTCCAATAAGCAATTACTTAGATGTCACCTGGAAAATAATGTTTCTTTTTTTACATTTTAAATGTAAATGAGTCATCTATAACGGGGTTTTACCACCCATGCAACATATAATAACCACCAAACGAGGTGTCAGAGATTGCTCAAGTCTGCATTCATATAAAAGATAATAAAAATAAGTAAATAGAAAACAATTGAAAGCTCTGAAAAATGACATTACTGAATAAAAATCAGTTGTTTTTTTAAATCGCTCTCTTTAAAAGCATCACATCAACTCAAATGTGTTCTTTGCTCGTCATTTATTTCAAAACATAGTGCACTTTATGAACTGCACGTATTTGAGTATTTTAAATTAGTGAAAGCATGCATATAAAAGTTCACATTTTATTGCCAGTAAGGTAGACATTATGGAACAATGTGGCAACTTGGGGAGAAACTCTGGGTCTGCCATGTGACTTCACAATTGTCAGATAAAAATAAACAAACAATAAAGATAAGTTCAATTTACATAACTTCAAACAAGGCTTTCCGTGTCTTGTTACTAATTGTTAAAGCAGGATTCTTGTGTAGTGTTTCTTCGACTTTCAACTAAACATGCTCTTACTGAGGAACAAGTGGCTAGCCGGCTAAGTTAGCAAAACACATATTCACAAAAGACACTGTATGTTAATACTCGTATTTAATATGACTTTAACACGATGATGATTTGAGTAATATGACAATACTCAAAGAATTAAGAGAATACCCCCACCCAAGAGCAAAACCTACAAGTTCATCAGGGCTGAGGACGCCGAATTGCACTCTCTTGATGAGGCGCAATGGGCATGCGCTGTCGCTGGAAGGCGGTCCGTGCATCCTGTCTATTCAAAGAGACGCGTCCTCCCCCGGCACGCCGCTTTGTAAGAAGGAACACCTCTGAAACGCCACCAAGACTCTCCTGGCACCCAATGGTGTCTGGAACTTGTCCGATGGCCGTTTCCCAATGACCACCGTGTCTTGCTATTCAATGTGCTTTTTAAATTTGTGTTCATATACTAGCTATTGTAGCTACCGTCAGTCCCCTTCCCTTTTCCCGAACTACACTCCAGTGCGCTCTAAGCGCATCTGAGAGAAAACTGCTCTCACAGGGCTTTATATAGACTGAACGCTTTGCTACAGGTCTACACAGTCTACTTGGCAGGGGCTGAACAGTCAGAGGGCGGGTTCTGGATTGATTTTTCTGTGCACTTATTGGCCGCGGGACTGCATCTTATGAATAATTAATTAAACTCGACGTATAACCAATAAGATTGTGCGCTTTTGTTTCCGCGAATTGTATAGAGGTGGAGGCGGGACAAACCATATGAAGAGATTCCATAGGACCGTATAAACCATGGGAGGATCCGTAGACACTTTAAACATTAATATTAAATAACTTTCGTCAATATGGAACGTTATTCGCCAAACATGTAATTAATATTCATGAGGATAGAGCTTTTGCCCAATTGCAACCAACGCTTGACGGCGGTAAAATAACTTTCTTACTGCCCGCCTTGTTTACGAGCATTGCCGATTTTACCCGACTGATATTTTTTACCCTCTGAGCAAAAATAAAAAAAAACTGTGCTGTTCCGTCCGTCTCGCTCTGGATCAGCTAAGACTGTTGGAAAAGAAGCTCTTGTGAGAGGCCTACACCTACCGTCGAGGATTAACACATTATTTACGTTTTAAATACGATTTGTATGTAATTCAAATTATTAACTTGTTTTTATTTTGTAAGCCTATTAACATTCCTCGAACTATTTTTTTATGATTTCCTTACTTTATTTGTGTTCTACCGGAAAAAGGCAAGAATCCACGAGGTCGAGTAGAAACAATGGCAGGACGGCATGCGCTTTTTTCGGTATGATCCGCTGGAAACTCCGCTGAAAGCCTGCGGCTTCGGACAGTGCTTTTTAAATTAAAATAAACATTCGAGAGACGTTTTTGTTTTAAACATTTGATGTTTCTGTAACCATTGTAAGAATTATTACATTATTGTAGCTCACTGTAAAATAAAAAGAATAGACTTCTACATCCAGGCCATTGTGTTCTAGAAAAAGGCGCTAGCCTAAGTTTTCTTGTTACCGATTTTCATATAAATAATCACAAATCCATGTTTCGTAAACGGTTTAATTTGATTAACTCATATTGTTTGTTGTTGTCGCTAGTGTAGAGTGCAATCATGGATTTGTAGTAATGTTACATAGCGACTTCTAGTGAGCTTTTGCTTGTTTGTTAGCCGCCATTCTTTGTGGAATGGGAACATTAACGGCACCCGTTCAACGTTATTTTCTTTGAAATTTTAGTTTACACCTTCAAAATATTAGTGTATATATTTGTGTAATTGAGTACGTAGGTTTATATCAGGGCAAATCAACATTATTCGGATACATAGTTATGGATTGAGTACATTATAGTTTAGTGTAGAGAGATGGTTGTAAAAAAAAAGAAACATTTTTAAGTTGTTTTTATAGGTCTAGTCACATTTTATACTTGATTTAGTCTCTTTGTTACATATTGATATAGACACCAGAAATCTATCAGACGGTCGTTTACACGAACAATCATGACATAAAAAAAGCTATTTTCGTTGATCTTGGTCCTGTCTTTGTATGGTTTCAGACGTAGTTGTGATTTTTTAACCGATCATGTGTTCGTTATATCACGTTCATGTTAGCCTGTTGAGCTTGGATGGCTGTGCATCTATGTACATAAAAAATACTGAGGTTCTCTAACTTTTGAATTGGTTTCAGATTATACAATAACACGGATTTTTTAACACAAAAAGATGATTAATCATTAATAGCTGAAAAGACTTGGTTTATAAGGGTTGTGTCTATAAGGCTAATCGGATAATGGAGTAAGAGCTTGGTTGTAGCTAATGTATCAAAGCCAAAATCGACTTCCGTGAAACCACATGTATCGGGAAAATTGGCTTTACGGACGGTTTGTTTTATATCAATATGAGCTATTGATTCTGGAAACGCTTTGAACCGGGTTAGTCCCGATACGTTTACAGTCAAAACGTCATTGTTCTTGAACGTGAATGTTGTGTCGAAGTCTGAATCGGGTCTCCCCTCTTAAATCAGAACCTTGCTTAGAAGTAACACCAAATGTATGTGTATTTTTGAAAGATCATGTCGTATTATGGCGGGTACAGTGGCGGAGAGAGGAACTAACATGGAGTCGGGTGCTTGTGTACTTGGGCGGGTTTACAGGACAGAAGGGAAGCGGAGTTGCGTAATGCCAGCCTGAAGTGAAACGAGCCTTAGCTAGATAACCTTAACATTAGCATTACGTTCACTTTGAAAACCGTCCACAAAAACGAATTAATTTTGACAGTTTTCAAGCCAGTACCTCTCTCTCTCTCTCTCTCTCTCTCTCTCTCTCTCTCTCTCTCTCTCTCTCTCTCTCTCTATATGTGTGTGTGTGTGTGTGTATATATATATATATATATGTATATGTATGTATGTATATATATATATATGTATGTATGTATGTATATACAGTGTTGGGAAGGTTACTTTGGAAATGAAATAGGTTACAGATTACAAGTTACCCTATTTAAAATGTAATAGTAGTGTAACTTTTTTAATTACTTTAATAAAGTAATGTAACTAATTACTTTTGAGTACATTTTGATTACTTTTATAAATTTCTAATGAATGTTAATTTGCAACTGTTAATCATCTTCAACCATTTTACACCATGCAGGTTTAACCTTAAAGTAGTGCTCAATACTGTCAGACTTTCACCATCCTTCATCACCTGAATTAAGATGATCACATTTGAACACATCCACCACACAATCAGACTTTAGTACTGCCTTTTACTTAGAGATTGATCTGAAGTTCAAAGCAGATTTAAAATCAAAAGAAATAGTTTATAGATACTGTTTTTGAAACCAAATCTGCATAACTACAGGCATCTAACTGCATCTAACAATGGTTTGGGGAAAAATAGTTAATAAAAAAAAATAAAAGCATATACATCAACTCAAATACGGTTATCTAATAAGCATGTGTCCCATTTTGTGTACTTAACCTTCTGAAACATTGGTGTCTTTTTGAAACACTGCTGTCTCTTTGTATATGATATGATGATAGTTTCTCAAAATAAGTAGAAAATGCTCATGAAGTGACTGTTCTAGAGATTAATTTCCATGAGGGGCGGACTGGGAAAAAAATAGGCTGGGAAATCTCACACTCATACACCCACAACCCATTCTGAAACATGGACAACCCTATTTTTATTTGGACCTGACATGAAAAAGATTTGAATCCTTAGGTTGGGGGACTTGCAACATAATTAAGAGTTCTCTCCTGAACTGCACCTTCACTTCCATTATCCATCCATCTCTCTCATGACTTTAATACTGAAGATTTTAATTTGACTTTTACCATGTTTTGTAAGTGCAATTTTGTTTTTTTGGCAAATGAATTACCACTTGTATTTATTTTTACTACAAATTCCATAATTAAACCACGGTTAGTGCCATACCATAGGCTATATTAATTTTCCTAAGGGTTGTGTTTTTGTATGCACTAGCTCCCCCTAAACCTATGATAAAATATGATTATTTGTCTGCTAACTTACTACTGTAACATTATAATAGATAATAATGACGTCGTTTATACAGTATTTTGAGTGATTGCGAGCAATGTGCTGCTGCTGCTTGACTAAGTAAACAAAGACAAAACTACATATTTACAGATGAAAGTGACCTGCACCTGAAACCCTGAACAGAAGTGTCGCTTCTCTGCTCCAGCTGTGCGCTTACACAGTTCACTCCGGTCTCTCTCTCTCGCATTGATTACTCGGAGTCTGATCCAAACCGTTCGGCGGAGGCGCAGAGAGCGCGCGAGCCCAACCATTGCCAGTCACGACTAACCGATTCATGATTTATTAGAGATTTAATTATCGAATGGCGGATTCGGAAATAATCGCTTTAGTATATTCGGCCTGCAATTATACAATAACAATATTAAAGTAGAAGGCCAAATCGTCTGCCAGGCCACCGGGAATAGTCCTGGTTCTCCCGATGTCCAGTCAGCGCATGATTTCCACAGACACGCAGAACGTGCATGATTCATATTAAGTCTTTTTGCGGCTTGATATTCACAGATAGTCCATATCGGGTTTTGATTCAAGTGTACTGACCTACTTTTGATTTATTCGTCCAAAATGTGGCATATTGCGTCCGCGTTATAGGCTGAATTCCATTTTTATGACTGGATTCTACGAATGTGTTTTCCGCGTCTCGGAGATTATGGGCCATATGTCTTAGTGCAATTTGGGAAAGAAATAAGCTGTATGTGGATGTGTTTAAATATTCAAATGTGATCCTCTTTGTAATCGTTACAATTTTCATAAGTAACTGTAATTTAATTACTCATTTTTTCTTAGTAACTGTAAATGATTACTGTTACATTTATTTTGTAATTAAATTACGTAACGCCGTTACATGTAACTAGTTACTCCCCAACACTGTGTATATATGTATATATATATATATATATGTATATATATATATATATATGTATGTATGTATATATGTATGTATATATATGTATGTATGTATATATGTATGTATATGTATATATATATATGTATGTATATGTATATATATATATGTATGTATATATATATGTATGTATATGTATATATATATATGTATGTATATATATATATATATATATATGTATGTATATATATATGTATATGTATATATATGTATGTGTGTGTGTGTGTGTGTATGTGTATATGTATATATGTATATGTGTGTGTATGTGTATGTGTACGTGTACGCGTACACGTACACGTACACGTACACGTACACATACACGTATACATATATACACATACACAGGGGCGTCGGACTGGGGGTAAAACCAGTACTGATTACCAGGGCCCCAAAGGAAGAGAGGTGTGTGTATATATATACATGTATGTGTATGTATATATGTATGTATATGCATTACATTACATTTACATTTATTCATTTAGCAGACGCTTTTATCCAAAGCGACTTACAGATGAGGACAGTGGAAGCAATCAAAAACAACAAAAAGAGCAATGATATATAAGTGCTATAACAAGTCTCAGTTAGGTTAACACCGTACACGTAGCATGGGATTTTAAATAATATAATAAAAAAAAAATAAAAAAATAAAACCGATAGAATAAAAAAAGAATAGAGCAAGCTAGTGTTAGAGATCTTTTCACATACACGCGCACACACACACACACACACACACACACACACACACACACACACACACACACACACACACATACAATTGCATAATAAATGAAAAGAAAATAGAATACAAAAAGATTAGAAAGGTAGTTAGATTTTTTAAAGAATAGAATTAGAATAGTGAGTGTTAAAGTTAGAGGGTCAAATATGTATGTATGTATATATATGTATGTATGTGTATATATATATGTATATATGTGTATATATATATGTATATATATGTATATATATATTAGGGGTGTAACGATACGCGTATTCGTATTGAACCGTTCGGTACGAGGCTTTCGGTTCGGTACACATTATGGACCGAACGGTTCGTTGGACTAATTAATTATATTTGGAAAATAAAAAAAAATTGTGAAATATAATGATATGCGTTCAACAAGGTAGCCCAATAACCCAAACGACGTAACAGGCAACGCCCTTGACACCCCCGAAAAAAGAAAAAAACACCAACTTATATGTTTATGTTAGGCTACTCAGTCAGGCGCTCGCTCACTCAGTAATACAGGCTGAAGGCTCGTTGCAAAATGGCCAATGCGTTTAGCAGACCAGAAATAGAAGATTCTCCAATAACCAACAGGTCTGGTGTTTGGGTGCACTTTGGATTCCCTGTAAGCTATACAGGGAACCAGAAACTCTGGTTCCAGGCAAGCGAACCAATTGTGAAATCACCATTATTCTCACTGAAGTATAGCTGCCGCCATTGTAAAATTGAAATTACTTAGTTTAGCCTTTCAAAAGAGGACACAACTAGAAATCAGTGGTTAAGTTGTATTTACAACACTGTTCCAGAACAGTTCAACCCGAACATTCAGATGTTTGCAGCGCATTTTATGAAGGAAGAGGACTGTTTCTTGAGAGAGTAGCCTACAATGCCAGTTTTAAAGGGGTCATATGATGCTTTTTTTTAACATTTTTATTTTGTTTATTTGTTGTAACAGAATATGTTGACATGCTTTAATGTTCAAAAAACACGTTATTTTTCAAATACTGTATATTACGGTAGGTCCTCCATGCCCCGCCTCTCTCAAACACATAGTTTTCTACCAAGTCCCACCCTCTGACAAGCACAGTCTGCTCTGATTGGCCAACCGATCCAGGGCATTGTGATTGGCCAAACACCACAAACACACGTCGGAAATGTAATGCCCCTTTCCATTATTGCATGCTTCATCTTTTAAAATAAATGTTAAAAACAGTTGATGGTGTACAATAACAACTTTGTAAGGACAGTCTGGCGCTTCTGACTTACAACCTGTAAGTACATTTACATATTTAAATAATTTACCACTGACGATTCAAACATGAGTTTTGAGCAGTGTAGTGTAGCGCTTGTTTGTCATTTCTCTGATCACAAATGCAGACATGGTTTTATGTTTACGCTGCGCAATAATCAACCCAGAAAAAGGCAATATAAGTCATCATAATCAATAATTATGTCCCACTGGATGCATCAAATGCCTCATTTGTAATGGGTTTTACTGGTTTTGTCTCGTCATGTGGGGAGACAGAATCACAGTATGGTTAGGGGCAAGTGTTGCCACATTGGATAGACGATTTCCAGCCCAAAAAGCTCACCAAACCCCACCCACTCCAAATACTGTCAAAATAATGTGATGGAACATGTCAGTCAAGGTTGTTAATAGCCATTTTAGAAAATGTGCTCTAATTTCGTCATTGCAGTGATATTAGAGCCTTTGTCTTATCTCTCCCTCAACAGGTGTAATTCACGTTTTGAGAGTTAAAACACTCTCCCACTCTTTGTAACTTATATTTAGGCATTATGATAACTCAGTTCATAGTTCATAGATTTAAAATTAGATCCGTTATCGTTCTTATAACCCATCACTCATGAATCATCATGTCTGTCTGCAGATCCCTAGTGATTGGCTAAAAGTACGGCCTTGACGTCGACGTCAACATCAGCATCAGCATCAGCGCTTCTGCACTGCAGTGTGCCTGTGTTTATAACGTTGTGATGTCTCTTTGGATGCAGTATATCCACACTTAGGCTTGTTTGTTAGCCAATTAGCCTATACAATTTATATGTTTGAAAACTGAGCCCATACCAGCCCAAAACTTTGTCAAATTCAAAACCAAACCCGTCCAATCTGGCAACACTGTTAGGGGCGTAACATTTCTGTCACATGCTTGAGGTATTCGGCCAATCACAACGTACTGGATAGCTGGCCAATCAGAGCACACCTCAGTTTTCAGAACAATGCCAAGTATAGGTCTCCAACAATGAGCTTTGTAAAAATCAAGGAGTTTCACAAAGGCAGAGCATAGAGGAGAAACGTGGAAAATGTATTAGTTTTTTTAATCTTAAGCCGCATAAACCTGTTGCATTACACCAAATACACAAAATAATGTTATTTTTAGCAACGTCATATGACCCCTTTAACGACTCTCTTAATTGTTGAGGGGATAATTCACTCAAAAACAAAACTTCTATAATGTATGTTGTTTTAAACCTTTATGAGTTTCTTCTATTTAGCACAAAATAATTTAAATTTTAGAGGTTCATATGAATCAAAAGACACATTAACATTAACTCTACCTTGGTTATGACTTTTTGTAGTCCGAAGATAAAGCACATATTTGAAATGCCGTGAAAGTGAATAAATGTGTGTGCTGTCACTTTAAATAAGTTGTATTTGACAATGCCAGATTGGGAAGGTTTGCTTTTAAGTGGCTTATTATTGTGTTTTAGTGAAAGTAGATTTTCATCAACACACATTTGGACACATTTATGTCACATAGCTTAACTCTGAATGGTTTGAAAGATTCTCGTATAACATTCATGTATTATGTGTAAATAAAGTATATTTGCAGTGTATTCAAATTCTTGGTTTCAGTTTTTTAAAGCCTACCTACTTTTTCAGTGTACTTCAAATTTGATGTGCCTATATTAAGTAAATCAAACTCTAAAATAACAGGGATGCATTATTTTAATTATTTTAAGCAGGCATTGCTTAATATTTTGTGTGAATACGTGAGTAGTGCTGTTCAGGTGGTCTTAAATGGATCTCAAACCGAGCTTTAGCACCACCTTGTGGCAGTTAAAAAAAGGAAACAAATCAGTTATGCGTACTTCACTAGTTTAGACCATAGATTGTACAGTAGGTTTAGACTCACTCTCTAGAATACTTAAACTACAGCCTGCGTTGAAAAAAATTGTGGCCTGTGCGTTTTAAACTGTAAAGCCTAATCACTAACTGTTATATAGCTTTAAAAAAAAAAAAAAACTTTATAAAGGTTCTGTGGAATTTAACACGGTGGACCAAAATATAATCTTTGTTAAGCTGGAACCTAAAAGGCAAGACGTTAACAAGTAACTTTTTTATTCAAAGAACAGTTTGCCATTTTTACACATGGTTCCTTCAGGAAAACATACAGACATTTCAGAGCACTTTTTAAAAAAATAATTAACAAGATTATATTAAACAACAATGGCCACACACAATAAATATTCCAGTGCTATTGCAGAAATTGGAGCCAAAATATAATCTCACTTTGTTACAAAACAAGAAATTAATAAAAAAGGCTTACCAAATATTAGCCAAATTTTCATAAAACCTTTTATACCACATGGTGTTATTGGATTATCTCCTGTACATTTTTTTCTTGATGTAGCTATTAATTATATATGTTCAAATGTTACATTAAGATTTTGTTACAGCCAATGCAAAAGAGATGCTGAGAAACGAGTCAAGCTACAGATCAGAAGAGAGTCATGACCACTAGATGGAAGCTTTGAGTGCAATACAGACATGGCTGAACGCTCCTGTTACTTCCGTGTCTGGATCTTCCTCTTCCAAGCGGAAGCCACAATCAATGCTTTGATCAGGAGCTCTCAGGGAAACCCTGTCGTTCCAGTTTAGTAATCACAAGGCTCCATAAGTAAGCTGCTTTGGCTAAAAAAAGATAAAGAAAAAAACACATTTACCAAGGCAATCAAATGATAGGTTTTAAGATGGCCATGACTGTGACTGGTAAAGTTTTACAAAATTGAGATCACCAAGCAAAAATGTTTCTAAGCTTATATTTTAATCATCAAAATGTTCTATTATATAAGACCAGTGAGAATTAACACAGTGTAACTATATGATGACTATGAAAGAGAAAATGGTAGGCTATATTTCAAATATTGGGACACAAAAATTTTTTTTTAAATAAAATGGAGTGCTAAAGTAATTACACTGAATGGCACTTGTCACATAAAGTATAGTTGGTCTCTGATTATCCCAAACACTGATCATTCCAAACTTGGATTGCAGAAATTTCAACTACGTTCCGGCAGACAGGGAATGGTTGTAACACTGCGAGTTGTAAGTTCACCACTTAGAAACTGGAATTACTATCCTACATAAACACAGTACACTCCTAAACGTTTCATATGGTAGTTTTCGCAGTGATGTCATATAGAACACCATTTTCGGTTACCCAAAGAACCAACAAATGCTTAACATTTTCGCTTTCCACAAAAAATATTAAGAACCAAGTCAGCATATTAGAATAATTTCTGAAGGATCGTGTGACACTAAAAACTGCAGTAATGGCTACTGAAAATTAAACTTTGCCATCACAGAAATAAATGATATTTTAAGGTATGTTAAAATAGAAAACAGTTATTTGAAATTGTATTAATTATACACATTTGTTTTTGATCAACTAAATGCAAACTTGGTGAGCATAAGAGACTTCTTAAAAAATAAAAAAATTCAGCCTTCACGCATACACACAATGCATCAACACCCTTTCTCTAATTTAACCTTCTTAAAGGGACAGTTCATCAAAAAGGACAATGTTGTTGTGTTGTTCCAAATCTTTAAAACTTGGTGGAACACAGAAATAGATATTTAAAAAAATATCTCAGTAGTTTTCTTGTCCATTTGATAAAACTCAATGTTGTTTTGGAACCCCTTTTAACTTTCATTGTATGGACAATAACCAGTTGAAACATTTCTCATTTCTATTTTTAGCTCTACAGAATGTGTGCACTGTGTGAATTTCTTTCTTCTGCTGAACACAAAATAATTTGATATACTTTGAATAATGTGGGTATCTATTTTCTGGTCACCACTGATTCCATATATTTTTTTCCCATACTATGGAAGTCAATGGGGACCAACCACTGTTTGTTTAGCCTACTCGAGTTATTCCAAAACATTTTTTACACTTTAACACAAAGACTAGCCCCAATCGGTCAAGAGGGGGCGCTACAGCGATCAAAAACGCAAAAGCATTCATAACTACAAGACCAGGGGTGCCCAAACTCTGTCCTGGAGGGCCAATGTGAGTTTAGCTCCAACTTGCCTCAACACAACTGCCTGGAAGTTTCTAGTATGACTAGTAAGAACCTGATTAGCTGGTTAATTGGGATTGGAGCTAAACACTTCAGGACACCAGACCGAGTTTGGGCACCCCTGTACTAGACCGTTTGTTGTAGACTCAGGTGTCTTATCATTGGAATCCTTGGCTCAAAACAAATAGTTTTTCACGCAACCTCAATAAAACCATTGCAGCACAATTCTCTGCACTCTCTACGTCTCTTAATTTCTAAAAAACTAATGTTGAATAAAAGCATCAGAGTACCACTAACGGGCTCATTCAACTCCCTAATATAATACTCTTCCCAGGTTAGCTTTTGAATTCATATATATACATTATTAAATCACTATTATAAAATTATACATCAAATTTCATAAAAGTTTACCACTTGATTTATACTGAGGAATCATTTTTTTGCAATTATGCCATATTATGATTACAGTAAAATCTCCAGTTTTATAAAGAGGAGACATTCAGTAAGCATTTTGTTGCCTCAGATATTTTAAATCTCTATATCTACAACAAAATGTGTTTGTACCTTTGTGAGAAACAAGACAAGGGGGTCCATTATCACTATATGTATCTGCTTTATCTATATAACGTTAATACAGATAAAATGTCTTAAAGTCGAGGGAGACATATATAATATTAAAACCACGACTGAGATATTATTTAGTTTAAGCTTATAGCATAAATGCTTATCCCTATATAAATACATTTAAAGAAGATGGAAATAATGCAAATTTGGGGCTGTTTAGAAAAAGAGCGAATTCAAGAGGATGTCACTGTCACACCAAAATCCGGCTCCTCACTGACTCAGCCCTCACATTTTCTAATCGCACACATGAACACTTATCACAAATCATCAATACCACTACAAAGCACACATGCACACTATTTACTGTTTAGACTTGTCAAGAGAACACAGACTCTCTTACCTGGAAACTTACCTTGGGAAACCAACCATAAGCACCTCTGATGCTGTCTCCTTTTTCCGAATCTAAGTCTTCTCCTGGTCCACTCATTTCAACTGCTCCTGTGTGCGTGTGTGTGTGTGTGTGTGTGTGTGTGTGTGTGTGTGCTCTTAGATCATACTGTAAGACACATTCAACAGTTACATTCAAGTCACTATTCATCCTACCATACTAACAGTCATTACTCACCTGCACTGTGTTGATTTCAATGAATTTACCATTGGTTGTACCTAATCCTGTGTATCGTGACAGAGGGATTGAATAAAAAAAAAAAAAAAAATACAGCAAAACACAGCAATGGAAGCATTCAGCAATTCGCAATCTCTGGAATTAAATGTGCTTGGAAGATAAATATGAGAATATGACCCCGGAAATCATCCAAGTATATACAAAGTAACTACATGGTGCTCAGACTTGAGTGTGGTGAGACTAAGGGCTTCCAATCATACATTATATATATATATATATATATATACAACCCGAATTCCGGAAAAGTTGGGACGTTTTTTAAATTTTAATAAAATGAAAACTAAAAGACTTTCAAATCACATGAGCCAATATTTTATTCACAATAGAACATAGATAACATAGCAAATGTTTAAACTGAGAAAGTTTACAATTTTATGCACAAAATGAGCTCATTTCAATTTTGATTTCTGCTACAGGTCTCAAAATAGTTGGGACGGGGCATGTTTACCATGGTGTAGCATCTCCTTTTCTTTTCAAAACAGTTTGAAGACGTCTGGGCATTGAGTTGCTGGAGTTTTGCTGTTGGAATTTGGTCCCATTCTTGCCTTATATAGATTTCCAGCTGCTGAAGAGTTAGTGGTCGTCTTTGACGTATTTTTCGTTTAATGATGCGCCAAATGTTCTCTATAGGTGAAAGATCTGGACTGCAGGCAGGCCAGGTTAGCACCCGGACTCTTCTACGACGAAGCCATGCTGTTGTTATAGCTGCAGTATGTGGTTTTGCATTGTCCTGCTGAAATAAACAAGGCCTTCCCTGAAATAGACGTTGTTTGGAGGGAAGCATATGTTGCTCTAAAACCTTTATATACCTTTCAGCATTCACAGAGCCTTCCAAAACATGCAAGCTGCCCATACCGTATGCACTTATGCACCCCCATACCATCAGAGATGCTGGCTTTTGAACTGAACGCTGATAACATGCTGGAAGGTCTCCCTCCTCTTTAGCCCGGAGGACACGGCGTCCGTGATTTCCAACAAGAATGTCAAATTTGGACTCGTCTGACCATAAAACACTATTCCACTTTGAAATAGTCCATTTTAAATGAGCCTTGGCCCACAGGACACGACGGCGCTTCTGGACCATGTTCACATATGGCTTCCTTTTTGCATGATAGAGCTTTAGTTGGCATCTGCTGATGGCACGGCGGATTGTGTTTACCGACAGTGGTTTCTGAAAGTATTCCTGGGCCCATTTAGTAAGGTCATTGACACAATCATGCCGATGAGTGATGCAGTGTCGTCTGAGAGCCCGAAGACCACGGGCATCCAATAAAGGTCTCCGGCCTTGTCCCTTACGCACAGAGATTTCTCCAGTTTCTCTGAATCTTTTGATGATGTTATGCACTGTAGATGATGAGATTTGCAAAGCCTTTGCAATTTGACGTTGAGGAACATTGTTTTTAAAGTTTTCCACAATTTTTTTACACAGTCTTTCACAGATTGGAGAGCCTCTGCCCATCTTTAATTCTGAGAGACTCTGCTTCTCTAAGACAAAGCTTTTATAGCTAATCATGTTACAGACCTGATATCAATTAACTAGATGTTCTCCCAGCTGAATCTTTTCAAAACTGCTTGCTTTTTTAGCCATTTGTTGCCCCCGTGCCAACGTTTTTGAGACCTGTAGCAGGCATTAAATTTTAAATGAGCTAATTAAGTGGATAAAAGTGTAAAATTTCTCAGTTTAAACATTTGCTACGTTATCTATGTTCTATTGTGAATAAAATATTGGCTCATGTGATTTGAAATCCCTTTAGTTTTTCATTTTATTAAAATTTAAAAAACGTCCCAACTTTTCCGGAATTCGGGTTGTATATATATAGGCTTTTTATTCATCTAAGCGGTTACAAATATTTTGGCTACACAAACAGAGCAAACCTTTAATGAAAAGATAGGAACAACAGAAAATGCAGTTTTCAGTATATGTCTTGTAAATTTAAAACAGGGATGAACTTAGAATGGCAGCATTTTCAGTAGCATCAATAAATTGCAGAAAACAGGAACTATATATTTAAAATCATACATTAATAATATGGAAAAACTATAAAAAAAAAAGGAAAATTACAACCAAAAATGGATAATAAAAGAAAAATGTTAAAATAAAAATGTTAAATTAGAACAATTACAATGCAATAGTCATAACAGCAGTAAGTATTTAAAAAAAACCCACCTGAACAAATTTTGATAAGTATGAATAAAAGAAAAGATTCTGGGTAGTCATACTATTATCATGTAAACTAACAACATTAGAGGGTTAACTTGGCTTTTCATTCATCTGCCCACTGCCATATTTGTTATCCAGTCCTCCCATTGCAGGCGGACATTTGACAGCCCCCTCTTCCCCAAAACTCACCAGGAGTCTGTGTGTGGCTGACTCCAGATGTCCCAGCCTCTTTTGTTACCGTGGAGATTCAGCTGGCCACTGCCTTCTCATTAGTGTCTGCTGATCCATATGTCATGTTAAAGAAGGCCTTTGATCAGCAGTGAGCAGGGGAGCATTTGAGCCACCTATTCTACGTATTCTATTCTATTCTATTCCACCTATTCACAGCAGACAAAGATTAGAGGCAATCAAATGACAAATACAATAATTTAGAATATGAAAAAGCGTGTTTACAAAGCTGAATAGCTTATTCAAGAGGACAGTTTGTGAAGACCACCTCTGTCTGGCGTACCTCAGATCTTTTTTTAAACAAGAAATGAAAAGTTACAATACAATTTGAATCATATAAATGTATTATTACTGAATGCATAATCCTTGAACATTTGCTATCACACTGACTTTGATTTGAACTGAGTTCTTATCCCAGATGTACCTTAAATCAAACAGACATACTTCCAAAGAACTTCCTTATAAAGAACTCAATTTCCTTATTGAAACTGAGTGATAAAACATCCATTGTCTACATATTTTGGCATGTTTTCTGGACACCATGCTCTTAATATTGACAGTGGTGAAATATCTTGGATTTCGAACTCTACTTTTGAGTTTCTTATATCCATGTTCCAGTTCCCAAACAGCTCATAGTGTATAAATACAAACACTTTGGGGTAATCCTTACTGAAGACGTTACCCAAGCTATAATAAAATCTAAAAATAAACATAGCAAGAAAAAAATAATTTAAAATGACAAAATACAAGCATGTGTACTGAAAGTTCTATGATCAAGCTCACAGTAAGAACCACGTAGAAGTGTGAGAAAAGTGACAAAGTTCCAACAAGTCGGAGAGATCATAAGAACAACACCCCTTCCAAACCAAGTTCCCATGGAGACAAGTGGGCTGGCATACAATAGAAAAGAAAAAGAAGGAGTGCGAAAGAGAAAGGAAAAATAGAGAGAAGGACCGAGAGGCACAGGGGAAAGGAACGTAGGATGGGGGTATAATGAGCTGTTCAGCAGAAATTTAGGCATGAAAAAGTGGACAGAAGAGGACAGAATTCAATATGAACGCTAATTTTCCTTATCCTGTTGCCCTGCTCTCTCCGCAGGTCCGTTTGGGTTAGAAATTTTTTTCGGAATGTAAAGACAGACAGTTTTAAATAGTTTTTCAAACGCAATGCTGTTTTAAAACAGGTGGTTCCTGAACTTTTCAGTAGCTATAGATAGATTAGGAATTGAGAGTAAGATCGATCGATCCAACAAATACCAGACAGACTGATTCAGCAAACGAAGACAGGACAAAAAGTATGCAGAGGTTTTATTTCTTTGCTCCACGTAATGGCGAGAAGGCCAAATCTTTAATAGAAGGCCATCTCGGCCAAAAACTTCAATGTTTACTCCTCTGTTCCAATGCTTCTTGCCATAAACGTCCTCCTCTTTAGTCAGGGAAGTAGAGCGAGGATAAAATGGAAACCAAAGTGCATGTCCATGCCCTTCTCTTTGATCTCTCTTTTGGCTACCTCACTTAAAGAGTTTCACCCAAGTATTGTCTGGCATCTCTCTCTTTTCCCTGCTCCTACTCTTTATCTCTTTCCCTTTATGTCTCTATGGCCAAGCTTTTTTTTCTGTTGGCATGGCTCCTGTTTGTTTTCAGCCATTTTGGGGACTGGCAGTGCACGTAACAAACTGCTTAAATGGCGTCCTCTCACTCGCTCATTCTCTCCCTTACTCCCGCTCTCCCTCCCTTCCTTGCTATCATCAGGCTTGGTGTATGTAGAGTAGAGAGTGTGCCTGGTTAAAGTCTGTGTCTAATGAACAAAAAGAAATTTGAATATAAAGAGAACTTAAATTAAAATGAGGCTGGGAGGTGGGTGTGGGTGAGTAAGGGGTACGAGGCTGAAAAAAAAGAAGCAAAAACAGCCCAGAATCATGTGTCAGTGGCAAACTGAAGTGTGAGAGAGCGAGTGAGCGGGTGAGGGAAGGAGAGATAGAGCGGCAGAAGGAGGGGAGAGTCAGAGTGCGAGAGAGTCGTTTCTGCCCTCTACATAGCGCTGCCTGTGTGCACGCGCTCG
This sequence comes from Carassius carassius, assembly GCF_963082965.1. Lineage (NCBI taxonomy): Eukaryota > Metazoa > Chordata > Actinopteri > Cypriniformes > Cyprinidae > Carassius > Carassius carassius. Next base: position 15,548,841 of record NC_081793.1, on the reverse strand, counting down.
TCTTTCCTTGTGTTCTCTCTCTCTCTCACTCATACACGCACACAGGAACACGCAGACCAGGACACACAGACCAAGGGAGGGAGAGTGAGAGAGTGAGAGAGAGAACACATCGCAGCCGAGATGCAGCAGAAGGTTTTTCGAGGTACGTTGTCTTGTGTGCTTGTGTAGCAGAGAATGGGAGTGAGAAGGAGACACTTTTTCCTCTTATCTATTTCTCTGTCTTCACCTCTTCCTGCTTCTTGCATTTCTATGCCACTCTCATATCATATCGATGGTGTTTTGGTTCTGTGTAGACACCAGAAATGAGTGTGCGTGTGGGTTTGTGTGCGCGCTAATCAAGGCCTGTCTCCCTTATCCTCGGCTGTTGTGGCTGAACCACGCAGTTCTTTTTCAGGGCTGGTGAGTCGCTCAATGATTAAAGTAAAATCAGAATAAAGCTTCAGACTTTTTTTGCATTCTCTTATCATAGTTTCTGTTCTGCTAAATCTGAATACTTTATGATGTGGCAAGTTCATATCTGATTATCTCAGTAGCAAAGGACATGTTTTTAGAATTAACGATCAAGTGGCATCTTGGAATATGGAGCCAGTCATTTTCCTAAAAACAGCATCTACCCGTGTTTTCGTATGGTGTATGTTATTAGATTTTATAACATGCACATACACTTTTTTTTTAAAGAGTTTAGATTTACACTGTATTTTGCTGTACTGCATAGTTGGAAGTACACTATTAAAAACCCCTGCAAGGCCAAAGGGTCAGAGGTCGTTAGAAGCCAATCAGCCAAGTTGTATGGTCTTGTTGAAGTGAGTTGCATATACACTAGAAATCAAATTGAATTTCCTGTCGCTGCTTAAGGGTTCATGTCAGCTAGCATGGGATATTTTCTATTCAAACTCACACATGTTAGCATAAAGAATCTGGCATATTGTAGTGACAGAGACATCAGATAAGAATGGAAACATGGCAGTGCTGCTCACTTTCCTAACCAAACTGAAACATTATAGAAGCAGGTTCAGGCATGATCTAAAGGAAGTAGCTTCAGCCAGGTCAGTAGCAGGGTTTTTCACTCTGTCTGTGATGGCAATTTTCTTCAAGTTTTGCTCTACTTAAAATATTGTCCTTGATCATATTACAGCAACAGATTTCTGGGAATCACTTGATGAGTTTAAACTCAGCGGACCATGTCAAACGCAGCATGTAACACGGGCAGACTCGCTAGAGCATGCTTCATGACAAATCCCCAAGATACCATAAATTGCTTAGAGGGGAAAGCAAGGAGCAAGGAAATCTTACCGTGGACGCAACCTTGGACCATCCGTCTCCATCTCCCAATTGCTTCCCTCTTTTTTCTCCAAACCAGCCCACTCTTCCTTTTTGCTCTTTTCCCTACTCCTCATCTCTCCTCTGGCTGCCTCCACCATGTTGTTGGCAGGGGGTTGTGCAGAGTTCATTAACTTGCAACATCCCCCTTTTCATAGTCTGCCTCACCCTGGTGGGCCCCGTCACGGGCGATACTGAAACAGACGACCTTCACTACCATTCTGTCCATGGTCTCTTTCAGTGGCCCAGCTAAATGCGAGACCTTTAGCTCATTACCCATCTTCTTCCGAGACCCTTCTCAGTTCCTAACCCACCCGTGACCGCATTATAAAGCAAGTCATCTCATGTGCTTAAATTGAAAATCTTTACCTGGATGACTAGCACGCACTTCATGTTCCAGCTGATGACATGGTTCTGACACTCGTTTTCAATTTCCTACATTTTGGAGAAAGTCAGTTTGTTAACCTTTATTTAATAGACTCGACCTTATATTTTATAGTGCAAAATGCAACCTCTTAATACTTCAGCTCTAACTCTTTCAGTCGAACGCATGCTCAAGTAGAGTGGCAGTCAGAGGGGGGAGGCAAAGGCCCTGACACGCTTGGCCAGCCTCTAGCACCAGGGACTGTTTGTTGAGAGGCAGTGTGTGCGTCATATGTGAAGAGAAAAGGAGGGTGAGAGGGAGAGATAAATAGGGACGGACGTACAGAGAAAACAAGGGGGTGGCAGATGTGTTTGTCCATTCCCTATGTGAATGCCATGTAAAACTGTGTCATTCTTAGGCCTTATTTCATGCCATAGCAGCCACAGCCACAACACGTGCTGGACAGGTTTGAATAATATTCAACTCTTCCTGTCTAATTTAACTATTACATAACATCTACTATTATACAGGTCTTCTGCTATACATCCTTTGCACACTTTCAGCAGCTGCATTTGTGGTATGATGGTTAACGTTAGCTGTAAAGCCACTTGTTTACAGACCGACCGGTTCATATGTGCCTGCACGTCTGCAAGTGTATTTGCGTGTTGAGAGGAGAGTGTATGTGCGTGTGCATAAAGCTTGTTGACTGCTTGTGTGTGTATGTGTGTGTGTTTCTGTGCATGTTTAACTGTGTGTTTGTGGCTCTTCCTGTCTCCAGGCCTGGATCTTACTTTCTTCCCCACCTCTCTCTGTCTATCTCTCTCTATTGCTCTCCCTCCTCCTCTCTTTCTCTCTCTGCAATAACAGTGCTGACCTAGTTTCAGTGCGTTCAGGGCTGCTTGTGGAATTTTACAGAGGCCTGCCTGCCTGCCTGGCTAAAACGCAGGCAGAAAACCATGACTGGGGATTTTTCTCTGGTGTTGCATCATTAGTGATATCTAAGAATGTTCACCGGCATCTATGGTAGATTTTGGTATAAAAGTTTAAGCAAAAAAAAGATGGTCATTAAATGAGCAACTAATGAGGGTATATGAACACAACAACACTGTGGACTATTAATTCTCAGACTGCTAAAGAAGAACTCCTTGACAGTACTCATCACATTGTTTTGCTTTAAATGCTATAAAGTGTAAAAAAAAATAAAAATAAAAATAATATATATATATATATATATATATATATATATATATATATATATATAGAGAGAGAGAGAGAGAGAGAGAGAGAGAGAGAGAGAGAGAGATCAGCATCAGGAACACACAATACTTTGGTTCAAAAGGCCATCTATATTTTGGTACCTTTTCAGTCTAGGCATATTTGGAGCACTTTGACTATAAATAACACTCTGTTGGGGAAATCTTAATTAAATTTTAGCAGTCTTCAATTAGGTGAAGGGAATGCTGTGACTCAGTGGGGTTAATTGCTGAGATTGTTTCCACATTTTCAGATTTTGCCATGCCAAATTTGGAAACTAAGATGATTGCAACCTTGTCTGACTAAGTTGCCTGTGTATAATAATCATAATGTATTGCTTATTTTATGCTAGCCTCTATTTTATAGGCAGTAAGTCTGTTTTAAATTCTAGCATGCTGATTTGCCACCACGCAATGCACACTTTTTGTAATACGCTTTTCTTGTCGTCAGTATAATACTACTAGATTCTGTGGTTTGTGGTTGTCTAAAATCTACAATGTTTCCTGTAATTAAAACAGAATACTTTTTATTTATCTATTTTTTGCAGGGTTAAGAGCGGGACCATGGTGTCGGGAGAGGATAGCTGGGACCCTCTCCACACCTGCACTGCATTCTTGGAGCTGAATGTGCAATGCATGGCAATCCTTGATCTGACACTTCTGGTTTTCACCATTCTTCAACTGTCAACTTCTTCACTGAAGACATAGCTAGAACAGATACTCTTTAAAGCATTTTCCGGGACCTTGCAGGACTGCAGAAACATACTTTGACTGTCTAGTGCTCTGTTTTAGGCCAACTATAGCCTTGGAGAGCATCTCAGAGGACTTGTACAAGGATCCAATGAAACACAGAGATAAACACATGAGAGGAGACAGGATGGGTGAGGGCACGGAGAAGGCGGACAGTGCCAAAACTACGAGGATATCGCTCAGTTTTCCCCTCAGTGCTGGATTGCCTAGCTTTTCTTCACAGAAGCACTGCTCCTCATCCCATCCCACTTCTCCCACTGACGTCCATGGCAGAGATGGCTCAAATGGTACAGCGTGGATAGGGGAAGCATTTAGAGACAAACAATTATCGAAAACGTCATCAAAAACTGACCGCCTGCCATGTGCTTCCTCTTCCTTCCCTGTTGATCTAGCTGCTCCAGTCAGTAAGAACTGCAAGTCATCTTTGTCCTTTTCCGTTGATGGTAGTGGTTCCAGATACCCAACATCTCCCTTACAACACTCTAACAAAATTGACTATTCAAAAGAGACAGCTGGGGTTATTCTCAATAATGGATACAAAGAGCATTCGACAACAGAAACAGCACACATCCTTTTCAACCTCAGTGCAAGAGCCTACCAGGACCAAGGTGTGAAGGATCCAGAGAGTTCAAAAGGCAAAAAACGCAAGGCAAACAGCCTACATGTTGAACTGAGCCTTCCTCTCCCTAGCATTAACCCTCACTCGTCTTCATCAACCCCTCCTCCTCCTCCTTCGCCCTCGTCTGTCTCTCTAACTTCCTCCCCCTTGACTATCCCCACGACATCTTTCCATAACTCCTTTAGGGCAGTGCCGAAGCCAGAACTACTGTGCGGGGTGTGCCACCGTCTGTTCAGCACTGCCTCGTCCCTCACTGTCCACATGCGTCTCCATCGGGGGGGGCGAGTACTCAGCTGCCGCCACTGTGGCAAAGCCTTCATCCATAATAAAAGACTGCAATCCCATGAGGCCACCTGCAGGCAAGGGCTGCCAGCTTTTCCAGTGCCACCCAAATTAGAGACCCTGGAGGAGGGTGAAGTGGAGGGAGAGAGAGCAGATGAGGCTGCAGAGCCAGAGCAACTTGGACAAGAAGCAAGGCCTGGCCGACCCATAAAGAAAGTGCGAGACCTTCACACTCATCATGCTGAAACATTGACTTGCAGCGATGCCCTGGAGGAAGAGGATCACTTTGTAAAAGTGGTGGATGGACATATCATTTACTTTTGCTCTGTGTGTGAACGCTCTTACATGACTTTGTCCAGCCTAAAGCGACACTCCAATGTGCATTCATGGCGCCGGAAGTACCCCTGTCACTACTGTGATAAGGTTTTTGCTCTGGCTGAGTACCGCACCAAACATGAGGTGTGGCACACAGGTGAAAGGCGCTACCAGTGCATCTTTTGCTGGGAGGCATTTCCTACTTACTACAACCTTAAAACACACCAAAAGGCGTTCCACGGTATCAATCCTGGCTTGATCTCAAGTGAAAAAACAGTCAACGGTGGCTACAAGCAGAAGGTCAATGCCCTTAAACTGTACCGCCTGCTGCCCATGCGATCTCTAAAGCGACCTTACAAAACATACAGTCAGCCAATGGCTGATGGACTACTCACTTCTGATTCATCAGTTACCCTGCCTTTATCTATAGACAGCAGCCTCCCACAACCTCTGGACACTAAGAAATTGGAGTCTTTCCTGAAAGATCTTCAAACCCCAGAAATCAAGACTGAGCCAGAGGGATTGCCTATCAGGGTGGGAGTTGAGCAGGGTAAAAAACTAGCTTCTCCTCAAAAAGACATGACAGTAAAAGCAAGAGAGACAGAGGGCTCAGATTTATGGCAGTCAGGTAGTAACAGTGGCAAAAGCAAAACTCCAAAGTGCCCAGAAGGAGCTGTCTCTTCAGTCATTGCATTTGCGCACAGCAAACCCTCGGTCATCATGCACAGTGCTGCAGTCTCTTCCTCTGTCATTGTTCACAGAAGCAAGATGGACTCTGAGGAGAGAAAAAGAAGTCCAGAAAATCATCTAATTACAAAAAACGGTCAAAAACAGATTAAAAAACTTAGCCAGAGTGAACACACAGAGGCATACAGGGAATGGGATGCTGTCAGTGTAGACCCAGAGCCCTTGAAAATGAGACAGCCAACAAAGAAACATCAAAAGGGACGAAAAGTTCACAATAAAACAGAGTCAAGTAAGACAATACCTTTAGCAATGGGATCAGAAGTCAAAGGCAGCGGTCCACTTTGTCAGATTACTGTGCGCATAGGGGAGGAGGCCATTGTCAAACGGAGCATCTCTGAAACAGATCTAAGGAGGGACAAAAGCCCTACACGCAGCAAACCCAAAAAGTGTAACCTCTCACAGGAGGACCAGAGAGAGCAGCGGCACACCAACCATCACCAACGTAAACACCGTAACTCCAGTCAGGAAAGAAAGGAGGTGGAGTCTAAATGGAAAACCCCTAAACTAAAAGGCAAGGTGAGGAAATACTTCTTCCGGCAGGAGGTCAGGGAGGACATAAATGACCATGATGTGGAGGACAACCTATGGAGGCCTTACTATTCTTACAAACCAAAGCGAAAAGCCCTTCATATGCAAGGGGCTAAAGCTTGGAAGCGCAAATTGCACTACAAACGATCCCTGAGGCCTATGAGGAGAGCTGAAAGACTCATGAAAAATCTGAATAAAGAAATTGAGGTTAAAGATGCAGATGAGGGAGAGGAGAGGCGACAGAAAGTAAAGAAAGAACGGAGAGAAGTTTGTGAATCACAGAAAACTGAAGTCAAAAATATGTCACCCACTTGTCCTGTCTCTTCAAGAACAGAACAGAAGGAAAAAGAAAAGGGAACTCATGGAAAGCTTGATCTTCCTCTCCCTTCATCTGTCCCTCAGGCTCCAAACAACCATCAAAACACATTGTCCTCTATCATCAAACAACAATGGTCAGAAGATCAGGCTTCTGAGTGTGGAACATGTGGACGCTGGTTCTCCAGCTCTAGGAAACGAGACAAACATGAGTTGACACATCTATTTGAGTTTGTGTGCATGCTTTGCAGAGCTCCATTCTCCTCACAGTCCAAACTAGAGGAACATCAGAGAACTCAGCATCCCAAAAACAAGCCCCTGTCTGCTCCTAGTTTCTTTACCTCCCAGTCATTAAGAAAGGAGGTAGAAATGAAAGCAGATGATAATGGAGTGAATGGAAGTTCCATAGAGAAAGGCAGCCTAGTTCGCTTGGGCAGGAGGCCTTTGATCAGATATACATGCTCACAATGTGATAAAGTCTGCAAAACCTCTGCTGCACTTAACTGCCACCTCAAGCGACATGAGTTAGGCAGTCCAACCAAGGTTGAAGACACACAGGAAAAGCAAGATATGCCATGTTGCACACCTTCTGCAGTAGAAACTACACCAGGCAAAGGTTTAGACACCAACTGTGGGCAAGTACAGCCTGTGTCTGTCATATATTACTCCAAACCAGACTGTAAAATCACTGACAACCAACTGGGTGAGAAGATGGAAGAACACCAAAGAGTCAGAAATTGTGAAAGCCCCAAAGTGGCAAACAATGACAAAGTCCACAGTCCACTGCGTGCACAGTTTTCCCAAGTTATGCACAGCCCCACTTTAGAAAGGTTTAACGTCATCTCTCCTAACCTCCCTAGTGTACTAGTAATGAATGGTGCAGAGTGCCTAGACTACAGGACACCAGAGAAACGGAATTTAGACACACTAGATCAGCAGAAAAGAAGCCCAACACCAAGCGACAGGCAAATCCAAGTTGCTCAAATGCTGACAGAGCCTCAGATTAGAAGAGAAACAACTCCATCTGGACCCATATCACTAAAAGCAGGCAGAGGTAATGTGTTTAGAGAAGGTGACAATATTCCAAATGAAGATTTCAGTGATTTACAAGATGCTCAGGATTTAAGACTCTTTCCTCAATCCAGCAGCCAAGCCCAAGATTTATCCATGCCAACAATACTGGCAAAAAAGAAGGAGCTTGTTCAACAGATTAAACATCCATCCAACATTTCAAAGGAACAGTCTTGTAATGAGGTGTCGTTGCTAGTACCCAAAGAGGAACCACTCAGTCCTATACCATCTCCTACATGCTCTGTCATTCAAACCACTCCAAAAGGATCTTCTCAAAGGTATTCAAAGTCACCTTGTCACTCTCCAGGACCATTGGACCTACAGTTGCGGCCACAGGTGGAGCAAAGCCAATTATACAGAGGAAGGCACAACACAGAAAAACAGGGTCTTATATTTAAAGCAAATTCTGCTGGGATGAGTGATACTTCTTCATGCCACAATCTGCTACATACTCAAGTGCCCAGAGCAGAGCCTGAATCAAAGGACAACACCTCTGTCACTCCTACCGAACACCACAGAGGCTCTGGCTACCCTGTACAGGAGCTTACTCTTCCCTTGGTTATACCTGGAGGGTACTGCTCTGGTAAGAAACAGGAGGAGCAATTCCTGATGTCTTACCCTGCTGGACCCCTGCCCTTTCCACCACTTGGGAAGATGGTACCACACTCTGACTCCACTAAAATGCCCTTTTACCCTGACCCCTATCACCTACTGTATGGCCCACAGCTACTGCCATACCCCTATAACCTTGCTGCCCTTCCAATGGCTCTAAATATGATGGCATCAGGGGATAAAGAGCCCTTACCCTTCTTGCCTTTTTTCAATTATGCCGCTGCCGCTGCCCCTTTAACAGGCACAGTGCCCCATCCTTTAGTGGTGAATCCTAGCCTATACAACAGTGGCGGCAGCAGTAGCACAAAGCAGGACAACCCATAAGTGAGTACACAATGGCAGCAAGGGAATATCTGTAGAAGAGCAGTGGAGGCCATTTTGGGTGGAAATTATGTTTTTCTGTTTGTTAACTGAACACTCTTGCACAGCTCTTACTTCTCTTTTGTAAAGCAGTAAATGCAAAGGCATACATAGGAATCAAATGTGGTGGAAAGATGGACAGGTATCTTGATGACAAGAGGAAAGGATATAAGGGGGTAAAGAACAATAGATATAAAGCCCCCTTCAGGCACTGCCAAGATGCACCTCCAACACACCACTACTTTGCCTCTAGTGTTGTTAGAGTTTGGAAATCTTATAGGGATAACACATGAACAATGAACAATAACAGCTAACAGGATATGTGTTTTGCTAAATGATTTCTGTCTGCTTCCCATAATAGGGACAGTATATAACAACAGTAATGATAATAATAGTTGTGTTAATTATGCTTCTTATAGTAATACAAGGGTGGCTTATTATTGAAAGCAAAATGCTATTCCTGACGAGGCTCAACATACTCAACACACACACACACAGGGAAGATGCAGCAGCAGTTTTGTGTGCGTGTGTTTGTGTGTGTGTGTGTGTGTGTGTGTGTGTGTATGCATGCATGGGTGTGTATAGTGTGCGATTTTATATAGAGGTAATGCATGGAGACTTTGGGGTAGCTCATAGTGTCATATCTTACAACATCGGTACTCCAGTCATGTGTTTTTCAGTATTTCGGCTTTATGTGTGCCAGCAGGTTTGTGTAAGTGTATTTGTGGGGTGTGTTGGGGGTGTAGGCATGCACATTTAAAATAATTTGTGCTGCATCAGCCTTTGGTCAGTTTTATGGAAGTTCACATAAAAGCATCATTCCTGGAAAACTGCTATAATCTTAATAGGTCAGTAAATAGAAATCATAGACAAAGTTCTACTTTCGTAAGTCATAGCATAGCAACTTGATGGTGTAGCTACATGTCATATGGATTAAAAATATTATTCAGATGCCTTCACTAACCAGGATCATCGACAAGGTCAAATGTATGGTGATATAGAATCCACTCTACATTTGATTGTGCTATGTCTAGGGACAGATTGTGTTTCGCATAGTTTGGTTTGTAGGATGTTGGTATTAATCCTTGATCATTTGTGTAATAAGTCTGTGTACTTCCAGTACTCCTGCCAACTCTGTTTCATCTCTTCCAACAACATACGTTCCAGTTGACTTCATGTCTATGGCCTTCTCCTCCCCACTGCCCCCTGGTGTCCATCAAAGTCACTCCATTCACTTGACTGAATTTGAGTCTCAACAGAGAGGGAGAAACCAAGTGAGACAAACCGACAATGATACAGAGTCTCACTTTTTGCATGAGCAAAAATGGGAGAAAAGTGGAGAAAAGCGCAACTTGGCAGTGCGTTACAAAATAAATGGAGCTTCCCTTATAAAGAACGCTTGTAAGAGGCAGTAGTTGGTGAATGTTATTTTTAGGAAAACATAATCTACAACAAGCGAGCCACCATTTTTTCGGTTAGCAGATTCTCTCTCCGCAGCAGAGAAAAGAGAGGGAGAGGACGTCAGTCAGTCCTGACGCCCCTGCAGGACCTGCACTATGGGACTTATAGCACTGGAGTAGCTAAAGCTCTCCCTTGTACCTTCTTGTTTGTTTTTTTATTTGTTTTGTTTTTCACTATATTATTTGCTTGATTTACATAATTTTCCTTTTTTGGTAGTGAAAAAAAAGGCTTGTACTTGAAACTCATTCAAGTACACAAGAATATGAATGTAATTTAGTCATGAGGTTAAAAATAAAGACAAAATCGTAGATCATTTCTGTACACTGACTTGAAAAATAACAAGTAACATTGAACAGCTATGAGGTATTCATATATACATACATACACACACACACATATATATATATATATATATATATATATATATATATACAGTAGTCTTAGCAACATGTCAAGGAAGTTGGATTCAATATAACCACAATGCATGAGCAACAATTGCTTCTTCAGTATCTTCTGGTGTTGTCACAAAACTCAATTTTCCTCCATACGTGGTTCTTCATTTTCAACAAAAACAAAATTTCAAATCTAAAACCAAAAAGAGATACTACTATGTTGCCTTATTTCTTTTTCCCAAGAATTAAGAAAGCTTTTCAAATACCACCCTTCCATCTCCAAGTCTTTTTCATTTCAACACCCTCTCCCAGTCTATTCTCCATATTTTATCTTCTCCCTTTGAAGTAAGTGTGAAACTGTGCAATGTAGCCGCAGCACTGTTCATTTCCTGAGAGTAAAACACAATGCAATGAACGGTTGTGGATCATGTAGCTTCACTCGAGTATGAGTACAAGCCTTTTGTTTGCTTTGTAAAAGTGTGTTTGAGAGTGAGAAAGGGTGTGTGGTGGTAAAGGAAAAGGAAACCAAAACTAGGTCTATCTCCCTTGATTGCTACCAACAAACTTGTGTTTGATTTTGGACCTCTTATTTTTTTCCTCTATTTCCTTAACCATGACAAAATTTTTACATGAATTCTAAAAATGTGTAAATGATTGAATTGCGTCAACCACTTGTACCAGTGATTGGTAAAAAAAAGAAATGTTTAAATTTGTGTAAACAAATGTAAAACAAAAAAAGGTAACAATCATATGTTGAGAGGTTCACATAAAGAAACTGATAATTATTTTCAGTGAACTAATAACATTGGCTTTTTAAAAAAAAAATTATATTTAAGCCTGACTTGGTTTAAATATTGGCCCGAATAGCAATTGCTAAATTCTGAATCAGTAACTGTTAAAAAAAAAAAAAAGACTAAATTTAAAATTCTGATGTTTACATACAAAGATGCCTTTGCATTTTTTTATTTAAATAAGCTATTAAGAATATGCACATAATCTGAACGCACCTTACAAAGAAAAAAACTGTCATACCATTTTCTATAAAACGTTGTATTTAAGTACTGCTTTGAGGAACAACATAATGAGTTACAATTTATGTTCTCATGCTTTTTCCATCAGCAGACATTCAATGAAATTCAGTGGATAGTACGCTTGAAGGAAATCACTTGTGACTGTGTGGGCTACTACTACTACTACTACTAGTCCTACTTTAGAAAAAAAATAGGCTATTTATCAGTCAGCATCTGGAAAGACTACTGAATATTTGCACAGACTTTAAAAAATAAAAATAAAAAGACAAAGTATTTTAGAAATTAAGCTTTTTGGGGACATATGTGGTGAAATAATCCCAGATCTGTCCAGTATGTTTGATTTTGAACAATACCTGAACTACAACCAAATTAGCATCATCTTGGTTCACCCAGAACAAGGACCCCTTGGAGGCTTAAAATGTCAATCAAAGTGACTAAAACTACCAGCTGCATATGTTCTGCACTTGGTCATAGTTGTAGGCATGTGACTAAATTGTCTGGTATTTTGTGACAATGTTATATTGTGCCATTGTTTTAGAGGTCCACGTTATATCTGGGCAGTTTCCAAAAAGTGAAATGTTTGAAAACTTTATTTGTGTCTTCTTGTTGACTTTGTGACCGTTTAATACAAAGGTCTGTTGGCACACATTGCCGATTCAAGTCTACAATCAACAGTTAATTTCTTTGCTCTTGTTCTCTTTACTCCCTCTGTCCACGCTACAACCATACAAATAAAGTATTAACCTGATGATGTGCAAAATATCTTTTATCTTCATCATTAATATGCAATGTCGGCACAGTTTTGACAACATTCAAAACAGAATGTGTTTAAATGTTTAAAGCAAAATAACTAGATTTTCTTACCCTGTCAGAAAAAAAATGCTACCCTTTGAAGTACACCAGCTTGTCACTGGAGCAGTACCCTCAAAGAGATTGCATATTAGTATGTTTTTAGTAAGGGTGCATATTAGTGCCCTTAAGCTACTAATATTATGTGCCCTTTATGGGTAGGCACTGCCCCACTGACAAGCTTAAAGTATCATTGTATTACATTTTTTTCTGAAACTGGAATCATTTACAGATTGTCCGATGTATGGCCAGGTTTCCTGCTCTTTGGCACTGGCCATGGAATTGGGAAAGTCAACCTATCAAATAATTAAACAAAACGGTGGAACTTTTCCGAAACTAATTTGACCTCTTTTCATAGTAATTGTTAGCTTTAGTCTGGAAAAAAAAACCACTAGTACTTCATTTTTGGCATTCTAAAACAGGTTTACACAAAGAACAACAACAACAAAAAAAGCCACCTACGCCTCACTAGTCATACATCAAGGTTTCACTGTAATAGATGAACAAACATCAGTTACCTTTCAAAGTTCATGTCATGTAATCAGACTGACTTCTAGGTCGAAGATGGCAAGTGAAATCTTCAAAAAACAAAAAAAACTCTATTTGTTAAAATTTATATAGAAAATACATTTTTGCCCTATGAGTTTAGTTTTTTGTATTTATTATTATAAAAGGGTTACTCTAAGACTCATACTGCATTAAGCTATGCCTTTAAGAAGGTTCCTCATTTGCCACTAACCTAAGAAATGACAGTATCCATTTAATCAAGACAAATTGATTTGCATAAGGTAGTTTGTGCCAGGAAATGATAGTGTTTAGCTTTTGATTGTTCTGACCATAAAATGTCTCTCTACTATTTTTTTTTAGCATTCTGCACTTTTTAAGTTGTCCAAAAAAAATTCTGAAAAGTAACAAAAGTCAGAAATTTATATTTATCTTATCTATTCCTAAAGGGTATATTAGTATTTTGTTGTACTAGGTGTCCCTAAAGGTACAATTTTTGACTTTCTTTTTCTAACAGTGTACTCTACAACGATGCAGTCATTCATTTTTTTTTTCTTTTTGTTCCCAACTTTCACCCACTTCATGTTTTGTATCATTAAACACCATAGCACAAACAAATAACTCAATGCCAATTAGGCTAGTGTAATAGTACACTGGTGAAAAGAATCACCATTTTATCAGCATACAAAAGACTTGTACACTAAAAAAACAAAAACAAGATCAATATTTTCCAGTGCTGTGATGTCGAACTCCTCATTCTCTGGTCTTCTGGGGAAGCTGTGTGCTAGACTGGAGTTTACTCACTTCTCAGAGAAAGAGAGAGAGAGGTAGTCTGATGGCAGTAGGCTAAACCAAAGTCCATTCCCTCTTGTATCTACTCATCTTCTAAGCTCTGGAGTTAAAAGAGAATGAACTATCTAAAGGAAGTGGTCATACTACTGTTAGGCCTGTACCTGATTCTGCTGTGCAGGAGAGTGTCAGGTGATCAGGTGAGTATGAGATCTCGAAATGACAGGTATAACATTTCTTTTTTAACTAGAGTTTCACAAGTCATAAGAGACATATACTCACAAAGGCCTTTTGTTTTTTACTAGGCAGTTATGTTGAGAAAGTAGTGCTTGTTAAATATAATATGCAAGCATAAACTGCAGAAGTAATTGTTGCCATGTAGCTGAATCAACAGAAATGAAAAGGTAAAGGCTAAAGTTGACAGCACAGATATGAATTACGATTCTGTGTACCGAGGCTTGCTTGATCCACTTCACCTATTTTACACTGAAAAATGATTTCTTGTGATAATAGAAAATACAGATTTATTTTAAAATACATTAAGTTCATGAGTTCATATAATACCAAAGAAAATAAACTCACTTTGCCTTTTAAAAAAAACAGAACTGCCCCCTTTTTAATATCTTGTGAAACTCCAGCTACAAAAAGACTTTTCTTTAAATTTATTTCAACATTTGTAAGTAAACTTGGATAAAATGTCAAGTAATATATTATCTAATACAAATATTAAAGCTAAAATTATTCAAGCCAATTTCATTGTTTAGATATTTCATAGACAATATTGTATAATGTATGTTTTTTGATCACATAAACTGAAAATGTTAGTTATTTCCATTAAATTTGATAAAACTGATGTTTTATTATTCCTTTACATTTCTTTATTCATTGTATGGCATTTAAAGGATTACACAATTATGTTTGATTTAATTTTTTTATTTAATTAATGCATAAATAAAAAAAATAGGATTATATACTTTTTAAGTGTATTTACAAAAAAATAGTGAATATATAAAGTTTATGAAAAACATCTAAGCTCTTTCTAGTAATAATTATATTTTTCCTATTTAGAAAAAAATATCCTGAACTAGTATTGGCATGCTAAATGAAATAATTTTGGTATAACAGTGCCTATGCATCTGCTAACATGTCCAAATTCTACATTTTTAAATATATTACAGCTTGGAAACAACTTTAGCTGACAAATTCGTTGCACAGTTAGCACATTTGACCCTGAATTCACTGAACCCTGGCTCCACACTTGCCCGGGGCAGCAGTATTTACACTGGCAGCTTGTCTGGGGATATCGCAGATGCATGTGTTTACTTAGCTTTTAGCGAGAGTGCGAGAGATAGGTCTAAACATAATCTGAGCATTCTTGGCTGCTTTATGATTGTTGTGTGATGTCAAAACCATTTTCTGATTTTTGGGATGACAGATCCAGATATCCAAGAGAGTCATCAATCTTGCACACAGACAGTCCAAATGGACTCCCTTAATGCAGATGAGCGCAAATCTCTCTGACATCACGAGGTGAGTTGGCTCAATTTGGCTTTACTTTCTAAATTGTAATTTCTAGGCATTTAATTGCGATAGCTACTCATCGTGCATCATAGTGGCAGATTTCACTGTGAGATGTCTTACCTCGCACATACAGCATCAGATCTTTCTTTGAGTTTCGGACCCTTGATCCAGAGGGGGCTGTCTTTTATGGAGACACCAAAGAAGGACGGGACTGGTTTGTGCTTTCACTGCGTGATGGCATACCTGAAATGCAAATTGGGAAAGCAGACATCTTAGTGAGCGTAAAGGGAGGTCGCAAACTCAATGATGGGGCCTGGCACTTGGTAAAATCTCTTTATCTTTTCTTAATCTCTGCTGATTTCTCTGAAGCCTGATAGCAATTAAAGCAACATCCCTATGTCTATGCTCCTATAAAGACCACAGTTGAAAAATGTGGGGCTGTATGTTTTTTTTTAATGCTTTTGAAAGAAGTCTTTTATGCTCAACATGGCTGCATTTATTTATTAAAAAATATACAGTAATATTGTGAAATATTATTACAGTTTAAAATAATTGTTTTCTATTGTAATATATTTTCAAATGCAATTCATTACTGTAAAAGGCAAAGCTGAATTTTCACTGTAACGTGATCCTTCAGAAATCATTCTAATAAGCTAATTTGACTCTTTACTTATATAATCAATGTAAATGTTGCGTTCTTGCTGAATAAAATTATTAATTTCTTTAAAAATGTCTTACTGACCCCAAACATTTGAAAGGTAGTGTATATATATATATATATATATATATATATATATAAAAAGAAAATAAAAAGCATTTTTTAGCATTCTTTTTTGGTTTTGGACAGCTGGAGTTGCGCAATGAGGGCAAATTTGTGGTGCTAGAGGTAAACAACAAGGTTGAGCTTGTAGTCGGCCTCCATTCTAAACTAACGGAAGACGACCTAACAGGAACGATACGTCTTGCTCTTGGTGGCATGCTGGTGGACAAACGAAAGCTCTTCCATCCAGTACGTTTACTTGTATTTTCCATGAATATTTTAACTGAAAAGTGATAAATAACTAATTATTGAATTGACTGGCCACATTAAATATCATTTCCTTTATTTTATTCCTCAGTTTGAGCCAAAAATAGATGCTTGTATAAGAGGAGGGCATTGGTTAAATCTCAGCGCTACCTGGGATACAGACTCAACATGGGAACCCCTGCCCTGCTTCTCCGAGATCAAGAAAGGGAGCTATTTTCCAGGAACTGGAGTGGCTATGTTTAATACATCTGGTGAGCAAAAAGTCATACATGTTTAAACTTGCATTGCAGATTGGATGACATTTTCCTTCCATGTACATATCCTAACAGATCTTCCGGGACTTAAGACAGAAGAGGCCGGTATTACAGTGGAGGTCTTCGGATCCTGGACTGGGACAACGCTGAGTCTCCAAAGCACAGGATTTGAGTATGTTTTGGGAGAGTTAGAAGGGAATAAAGATGTCAAGGTATGTACAGAGTAAAAAAATAAAATAATTTGTATCATTAATGAAATGCTATTAACATTTAAATGATGACGCTGCTGATGATTATTACAAAGAAAACTGAGTTATATTAACATCTAGTCTTTTGTTTTAAAGTACACAGGTCTATTACAAGCAATCTTGTTATAAAATGTATTGGTAACAATTTGCAATAAGGTTCCTTTTGATAACATTACATTAGTTAACACAAACTTATAATGAAATATAAAGCATTTCTTAACCTTTCATTTATTAATCAAAGTTAATGTTAGTTTTAACATTTACAAATACTTTATTAAAAATCTAAAAGAGTACCTCAATATTATTTAATGGTCCTGAGGTGACAAAATAACAATGGACAGTTATTTTTTTTTTCAAATAAAAAGAAACAAGGATGAATAAATACTGCAACAGATGCTTTGCTTAATGCAAGTAGATTTTAGCTGATGCATCAACTAATGTTAACTAATGGGACCCTATTGTAAAGTGTAGCCCATGTATCTGCACTGTAACAGAAGGAGCAGTTGGGCCTGAAAGAGGAATCGGAAAGTGTTGCCCTTCCCCATGAACCTGCAACACTTACTCTAACCATACTGAAACATTCACTTGTGGTAAACAGCATATCAGAGCTTGAAACGGAAAGTCTGGACTTTTTCACCATGTGGAAAAAGGGGATGCTACTGACTTTTGGGGGAGTGCCAGGTAAATTTGCGAGGTGGAAGTAAGCAAGAATTTCCATGCTGAAGTTCTCCATTCGCCAATATCCTTTATATTCAGTGTTAGATTGTGTATGTTTCACTTGTTTCTGTCAAACAGATAACTTGTTTTGCATTGCACAAATTATTCTACTTCTACTTCTACTGCTTTAGTTAATTCTCTGAGTCTGAACCTTTTTTTTTTTTTAATCTTTTGTCTTTTCAGGTGACAGCGAGAAGGCAAAAAGTACACAATACCTTCGTGGGTGTCTGGAGAAAATCCTTGTCCAAGGCCAGGTCATTGATCTTGATCGGGCATTGTACAAACACACTGCAGTGTCTTCTCACAGCTGTCCTACAGAAGCAATGAATGAACTCACTTAATAGACTCACTTTTGCAATCTAAACTCTATATCTTATATCTGTCATAGGTAGGCATATTTAAAAATGCTCCATGTTCAGCTGACCCAAAACCTCAAAAAAGTACTGATGGGCTGTAATGTTACAGTGAGCAATAAAATACATCTGAAATGCAATGATACATCTTTCCAGTACATTAATGATTGTAAAAGGTAACTCTGTTTACAAACACATCTTAAAGGGAACATTTTTCAATGAAAATCTTTGTCAACAAAATAAATCATGATCAATTAAATTATGTGTTGCTTTATTAATTTGTATCACTCCATGAAGTAAATACAAAACATGTGCAGGTTATGTAAAACAAACAAACAATTAATCATTAATATTAATGGCTGATAATTAAACCTAACTCTTTTTCTACCCGACTTTGTTTTGTCTACATTATATATATATATTCTGATGGTGAAATTGTTGTGGTAGGTCATAATACTTTAAAGATTTATATAAATGATTATTTTTTTATGTCTATGTTCATATTTATCACAGTTAAACACATAATACTTCATAATGTAAGTTCATATTTTAAGATTTTTAAGTTTATGACAACAATTTAAAAAAATATATAAATAAATGAAATTTGACTAAGCAAAATCAGGAAATATAATTATTAATATATTTTAAATAGTTTTAAACATTATCTTTATATAATATTTCAACCTCTGGAACACAGGAATTGTTTATTTATTTAAAATATTTATATATTTTAAACATGACCTTTATGCAACAAAAACGACTAAATAAATAAATAAAATTCTGGAACACATAAAGTCAAGTTCATCTAATGTTTTTGGCTACATGAGCTTCATACATCAGTTGTTATGCACGTCTCTCTGTAATCCGATTCCATCTAGAGGACTTTTTAAGTATAGCTCACACAAATAACAAATAGATTAATCAGGTTTGTGTTTAAATTATTTTCCTTAGGTAAGAAAAAAAAAACAAAAAAAAAAAACAATTCAAACCAATGTTTTAACAATTCCCAAGAACAGTTAGTGATAGAGTTTTGAGTTCTTCGTGTGAGTGTTGATTGAGTATTTATTTGTCTGTATTTATCCACATATTACCTACCTCCAGCACATTTATCCAGTTTTATCGGTTCACGCACGTTTGCTCATTCTATGTACACTTAAACTTATATTTATGTCAATAAATATGCCCAATGCCAATGGCGAATTGCCCACAAGCGAGACTCCACTGTCGCAAAACGACGCTCGTTGTCGTGCACCGCGCCGCCCGTGCGAAGATGGCGGCTGAGTTGCATCCGCGCAGCGGAAAACTGATCGGTTTGTCGAACTCCAACCGAACCGCTCAACGGAACCAGCCGGTACAGGAATTCAATCACGGCCTGGTCCTCAGTCGGGAGCCGCTGAGGGACCGCGATGTCTTCACTGTCCGCATCGACAAGAAGGTAAACAAGCATGTCCCACCAGAGAGAGAGGGTGAGAGAGAGAGATTGAGAGAGAGAGAGAGAGAGAGAGAGAGAGAGAGAGAGAGAGAGAGAGAGGGTGGGAGTGTGTGTCAGCTCGTCTGCAGTGGTCCATTACTGTCCTCTTATTCACAGGTCATGCGTGTTGTTTAGGTTTAGGTGTGTGGAAGTCTCAGGATGCGCGTGTGCTGCGGGTTTTGCAATGATCTGTCAGGGCTGTTGATGTTAGGATGCTGCTCTGCTTGGCTATTCCTGAACTGCCAGGGGGTTAACGAGATAAATCTCATCTGATCTGAACTGTCTGCATATATACACACATTATATTTTGGGGAATTACTACTATATATGTTCCACTGGAAGCTCAAGTAAACATGATTTTGACTCATTTCAGCGAATCGATTCTTTTGAATTCACTGATTAGTTCAGTGACCCTCTCAAGTGACTGTCTTTTCGCGTGTCGTGAGTCAGTCATTCATTATTCAGTTAGCCAAGTGATTCGTTCAAAACGCTTGCTCATTTGTGACAGTGGGAGAAGGGGACCCCACAACAATTTTGCCTCCGGTTCCATGAATTGTAGTAGTGGTCTTGACATGATTCATTGTTGCATTTTGTGTGTACAAATCTAAGATTGCATAAGCGACAAACACATCTTCCCTACAAATTATAATGAATTAATATTTTTCTTCTTTATGTCAGTTGACAAAATCATCAGTTGTAGCCTAGATTTATATATACATTTTTTATGTAATAATTATAATAATGACCTTTTCAGTTTGCGCATGAACAAGGTATCTTAATTTAGTTTGCAGCTTGTGTTTTCAAAAAGCCCTGGCTTCAAAATTCAAGGTTTTCATAATTAATTAAAAAATATATTTTTGCAATGTATAAGCTTTGATTTTAATATTGAATATAATAAAACTATAGGTGATTTAATGATCATTCAAGGGAAAACAATTATCACTTTATCTTCATTCAAATGGCTTTGACTACTGGCATAGGATGATGTTACATATTAAAACCCTGTTGTTGTTTTTCAAATTGGATCAATGTATGATAATTGAATTTATCATGTGGCACTGAACAGGCAGCAAGCATTTCTGAAAGAATTCTGGGAAATTAAGTACTAGCTAATACTAGTAAACAAAGAAACACATTGCATCTCATTCACTAAACGTATTTGTTTACACTCAAATTTGTGCGTGAAAACTTGCGTGCGAGCAAATAGCTTTTGTACAATCTTTTTTTTTAATTAACAGAAAATTGTGGTAACAACCAAAACCACACTTTTGCATAAGGCACATAGACTGCATCAGAAATCACATCGTTGGTAGCTACTTGTTTTGAATAAATAATTAGTTTGTGACCATTAATAAAAGCATGTTCTGTATAGCAAGATTTTAATATGGACGTACTACATTCACCATGTTGTCATTGTCATGTAACAGTTGTGTTGCTGTTCACAAATCCTCCCCTGCAGCTTCATAGGATAGTAAAGTGTCCATGGAATGCACACTTCAGAGTCTCACACTAAATAGTAGGTCATCTGGGAACTTTTAGCCTACTGCTTTATAAATAATGTCAATTTGGACATACTACTCTTTCCACATACTGTTTTTTGCCTACTATATAGCACAGATCTACTTTCGTATGCAGCCAATTCAGATAAAATTTTATACATAAATATTTAATCTTGAATATATTTCATCATATACAGTGAAAAGGTTTGCGTTATAGTTTGAGGTGTGAGAATGAGAGACAGTAATCTGTGTCTGTCTTAAAATGGTTTTGAGGATGGCACATGCTGTCAGTTTTTTCGAGAGTTTCATATGATGAATAAAGCCTGTTAAACAAGGAAAAAAGCCTTTATATGGAGATGATTTGGGCATGTTTTATGTAAATGACTTACCCTGGGCACGTGGTCACTCATTTATAGTACTCCAAACTTATTTAAATTAAAACAAGTTTAAGAACAAATTCATGTGTGCCTACATTGTGTTATATTTTTTAATGAGATGTTCTCTTAGAAAAATGTGAAAAAATCCATGCAATTACTAGTGAATGTTACTTGTGATGATTATTCAAATCATGGTACCGGTTGCAATTTTATGATAGTCTGTGTCTGATTTTTAAAAGAAATGACTTTCAGTTTTATGTGGAAAATGAAGCTTGAGAGAGGAAGAGCACAGCACAACAATATTATTCCTATAGTGTTCCCTGATATTATTCCAGTTTCCTGTATTTTCTCATATCACTTCTAGACAGAGGGGAAAAAGACAATGAACAGATTGCTGGTCACTTATGTAACCAGATTAGAGAAATAACTTTATCACATTCTCAGCTTGCCTTAACCCAGATAGACACAGCCCTTCTTCACTGACAGTTTACTGTACATACCATCCACATAAAGACAGTTGAGTGTTTGCCTGTGAGATATTGATTGTTGCTTGTTAGTTCGTAATACGACCTCCGCACGTTCGTTGACTTTATTTCTGGATTGTCCCTGTTTGGACCTGTTTGCTCTCCTTTGTAAATAATTGTACATAACGTTTTGGGGATTTAGGGAGACCGATGCCATTTTTGTTGGAACCTTTTATTCATTGGTTTTGAATAGGGAGGCAGGGAAGTAATTGCATTTTTTCTTTTCTTTTTTTTTTCTTTTTTTGTGAACAGGGGCAGTTTTTTTTTTTTTGCCTTGTCTGCTCCTGAAGCCAATATTCCCCCAGTTGTACTGTAAAACCATTGTGCTCTTCGAAATACTGCTCCTTGTTTTAGTTTTTTTAACACTCTTGCGTGTTGTACTCTTTCATGTTGCGGCTTTACCCTAGACGGGGCATAACAATTTAGTATTATTGATATGTAATTAATATTAATTAATTATTAATGTTAGAAATTAAAATAATTTCTTTAACATAACTGTACGTTTTACTTTTTTGCTTCGAATATCGTCTCAATGGACATCAGTTGTGGATTATTATAAATGTACAAATTTTTGTTTAGATTTTTTTTGCTTTTTTCTCTGTGGTAATGGAGTTATACTGAAGCTGAAAAATTTGTATAGACTACCAATCAAAAAAGTTTTAATGCTTGCCAGTGCTGTATTTATTTGATTTAAAAATGCAGTAAAACAGTAATATTTTAAATTTGTACCCTTTCTATTTTAATGTTTTGAAATGTAACTTATTGCTGTGGGTGCAAAGATGAATTTTCAGCAGTCTTCAGTGTCACATAATCATTCAGAAATAATTCTAAGAATCTCTTTTTTTAACGTTGTACTTGTCTTTACTGTCACTTATGAGCAATTTTAAAATAAATAAATAAATACATTACTGAACACAAACGTGTGTGTGTGTGTGTGTGTGTGTGTGTGTGTGTATATATATATATATATATATATATATATTATACATTAAATATAATAACACTATTGAGAAAAGACAGGGGAACTGATACCATAGTATGTGTGGGCCTGGCTTGAACTTGAACATTTAAGCCCCATGGCTCACCATGCACCATGGTTCTGAGTCTTCTGAGATCATTTATAAAGGGATTGACTGACATTTAACTAACTCACATTTCTATTCCCTTTGGTCCAGGTGAACTCGTGGAGCGGTTCTATAGAGATCGGAGTGACTGCGCTGGACCCAGCCGCTCTGGAATTTCCCAGCAGTGCCACAGGGCTGAAGGGGGGCTCGTGGATCGTGTCCGGCTGCTCTGTGCTAAAGGACGGTCGCTCAGTCCTGGAGGAGTACGGTCGCGACCTAGACCAGCTAGGGGAAGGGGACCGTGTGGGGATCCAGCGGAATGGGAAAGGAGAACTGCATCTGTGGGTGAACGGACAGGACTGTGGCACGGCGGCAAGTGGACTTCCTTCTCGTTTGTGGGCCGTGGTGGACCTCTATGGGAAGTGTACTCAAGTCACTGTGGTAAGCTGCGAACCCCCAGCTGAAATAGATGGGGAAGAGGATGAAGAGGTGGAGGATGAGTTGGTGTCGACACAAGCGGTGTCCATAATGGCAGATGCTCGCCAAAGCCAAGATGATAGGGCTGGAGCTATCATGCTGTCTGAAGCTGGTGCTACAACATCAGCAGAGGAAGGTAAAACTAGACCACACTGTGAAGCGTGATGGAAAGGATTTCAAGTAGTTGCATATAAATGCTAACACAACCGCTTGCTGATATTCAAAAAGCTTTTGTCCATGATGTTTTGAATTGTGCAGAAATAAGCATTTTGACTCTTCAAAAGCCTAATGATATTTATTAATTGATAATTCATTCATGACCGTGATTTTTAAAAAAATCTGCAATACATTTTTTAATCATGAAAAATATATGTAATATTTTATTAGTAATAATATACATTCACATGTATTCAGGGTGTAAAGAAAATGCGTTATTACAATTTGCTTGATGTTAAAACACATTACGTTTGATTACAATTCAAACTTTTCTTGAAAGTGCTGAGAATAACATGAATACAAACTGTAAACTTCTAAATAATTTTTTTTATTTATTTTACTTTTTAAACTTGATTTTTTAAAGATTTTTGCTTTTCTTTATCATGGACACTCTAATATGTCATTAGCTCAGTTGTAATGAACAAATGTTCTCTGTTTTGTTTTCTTATCAGTGCCTGATGTGTCAAGGACGCACAGTCGGCCCGACAAATTCCCAAACAACTTTGAGCCTGATAGTGGTATGTCACTTTTAAAACCAGCCTTAGTTATTTATCTTTGTAAATCTGCAGTGTCATTGTGGTTGATTCTAACTTTTTGTCTTTTTTTACACTTTTTTTTTTTTCCCTCCCAGTTTTGACTGAGCACCAGTTATTTGATGTGTTCAACAATGCCATTGTCTCTCTCTATCGTTCGGAGGAAGAGGGTGGAGAGGACTTTGGGGTGGGAGGGGGAGGCTCTGACTCCTCAAGGGGCGGCACAGGAAGTAGCGGTGGGTGCAGAGGAACAGGAAGCGACAGCGGCATTGGCGGCGGAGGGGCAGGTGGAGGCAGTAGCAGCAATAGCAGCCCAGCGGGGAGCTCTGGTGGAGTGGCAGGACTGGGGGTGGCCACTGGAGCCATGACAACCAATGATGCACTGCTGTTCCATGAGAAGTGTGGCACGCTGATCAAACTAAGCAACAACAACAAGACGGCAGAAAGGAGGAGACCACTGGATGAATTCAATAACGGAGTCGTCATGACAAATCGACCACTCAGACACAATGAAATGTTTGAGGTAAATAGTTTATTTATTTGTTTTTTTAAAGAGATGAATACTCATGTTTAGCAAGGATGCATGAAATTGATCAAAAGTGACAGTAAAACATTTATAATCTCACAAAATATTTGTTTTTTTTCTATTCCTCAAGAGTATCCTGACAAAAAAAAACTATAATTTTTTTTTCTTCACAAAATTAATAATCGGCACAACTTTTGTCAACATTGATAATAATAAGAAATGTTTCTTGAACACCAAATCAGAATATTAAAATAACATTAGATTTGTCGTTACTGGAATTAATGATATTTTGAATGTATTAATGGAAAACTTATTTTTAATATATAATCATTTTTGATCAAATAAATGCAGCCTAGGTGAGCATAAGAAACTTCTTTCAAAAGCTATAAAAAAAATCTTACCAATCTTAATTTAGTATAATATCAAGTATTTGATCATAAAAAGTAATCTTTTTTTTCACCCTTGTAAATGGACTGAAGATTTTCTAATTAAAGTAACTTTGATTCTTAAAATGTATCAAATTCCTTAAAAAATAATACAACTAATATATAATGATATGATACTTAAAATAATTATACAACAGTTATACAAAACAAATAAAAAACTATAGTAAAAGAACAATTACCCTTTTACTATAAGCACTTCTGTTTATATTACCGCACTTATCTGTTTTAGATTCGCATTGACAAACTGGTGGATAAATGGTCTGGTTCCATTGAGATTGGAGTGACAACCCACAACCCAAATAATCTCGACTACCCTGCAACAATGACCAATTTACGTTCAGGTACACTTTTTATTATTCTGTTATGTAATCAAATCAATCCGCATTTCTCACAGAATCATAACAGTATACATAGCAGGCACATGTGTCTAAATCTTAGTTTTCGTCACATTGTTATTGTCTTTAAGGCACAATCATGATGAGTGGCTGTGGGATTTTAACCAATGGGAAAGGGACTCGTCGGGAGTACTGTGAATTCAGCCTGGATGAACTCCAGGTAAGTTGGAAGGTAGATCTCTAAATCTTAAGGATATCTCATGCAATTTAATACTCCAGGTGATTGCTTTTGTTTATTTATCCTCAATTTGCTTTTTTTGTTGTTGTTATTTATAGGAGGGAGATCACATAGGGCTGATGAGGAAAGCTAGTGGAGCTCTGCACTTCTACATTAATGGCATAGATCAAGGTGGAATTTCAGATCTCAGTGATTATAAAATTAAACACAGTTCAGATTATTCTAAAATACTTTTCCGAAATGATGTCATAGGGGTTGCAGCCAATCAGACACCTGGTGTAGTGTATGGAGTGGTGGATCTCTATGGCATGGCAGTAAAGGTCACCATTGTCCACAATCATAACCATAGTGACCGTTTACGTCGCAACAATGCCATCATGAGAGCGCTGTCACCTGATGTGGGCCGGCCTCGGCCTGCTCTTTCATTGACCCCTGAGCCTGATGTCCCAGAGCGCTTGCTCTTCCATTTAAACTGTGGGCAGAAGGCTGCAATCATCAGTGATGGCCGCACTGCTTTACGGCCTCAGTGAGTTTTTAATATTTAATCCAAAAATGTATCAACTTCTCTCTACTTGCTGCATCATTTCAGTGGCAGTTAAGTGAAATGTTATTATCTGGCACAGTGCGACGGATGACTTCAACCATGGCGTTGTGCTCAGCAACCGTCCGTTGCACTCCAATGAGGTTTTCCAGGTACGCATCGACAAAATGGTGGACAAATGGGCGGGCTCTATAGAGATCGGCGTGACTACTCATAACCCTGCCTATCTTCAGCTACCATCAACCATGACTAATCTGCGCTCCGGTAAGATGCTGACACACAGTTACACCCACAGGTCACAATTGAGAGTGTCCGTGAGTCAAGGCCACATTACTTGATATTTACATCAAATGTAAAATGCATATCTCCACAGGAACCTGGATGATGACAGGAAATGGTGTCATGCACAACGGAACTACAATCCTTGATGAATACGGGCACAACTTGGACCGCTTAAAAGTGAGTTTGAAATCATTGACTGAAACAGTTGTGAATGTGTCAAAGTGTATTTTATGTACACAACATAAATAAGCAACAGCCAGTAAACATGCCAGCAATGTGGATGCACTTCATTGTTATGGAAAAAAGATCCTAGAGTAGCAAAATTTTAAATTTGTTCAGCTGAAATATCGAGAGGTGGCTCATTACCAAATAACTTCTCTATGAATGGTTTATCATCTTTGAACAAAACACCCTAAATGGCATACAGAGTTCAGTTACCCATTTACCCAAATTTAATTACATTATTCAGATCAATGAAAACATCGGTTTTGGCATTTCAATAAAAAAATTCAGCATTAGTGAACACATCTGTCAAGCCCCAAAAATTATAAAAAAAGACTAAACCCAATAGTGTCTTAAATTTCACCCTCTTCCAGATGATTTTTTAAAGATCTTTTTGACATTTGACAGAACTGTCACCAGGGTGAATTGAGACTTTTATGCCTGTTCTCTTAATTTTAAGAGTAGTTTTTGGGGAATTTATCCTGGTTTAGCTGATTTTATATTTCTGTGTCTCATGTGAAAATCAATAGGCTGGAGATACAGTGGGAGTTGTCCGAAAGGAGGATGGGAGTCTGCATTTCTTTGTGAACGGAGTGCCTCAAGGCCCCGCAGCCTGGAATGTTCCGCCCAGCGTGTATGCAGTGGTGGACCTGTATGGACAGGCTGCCCAGGCCACCATCATGGATGATTTGGGTGAGAGGAATAAGGAGAGAGTAGAAATGGGTGGATGGATGGTAGATACCTTGAAGTACTCGGGTGTCCACAGACTTTTAAAAAACCTCATTCTCGCTCTCTTATAGCCGATCTCCCTCCCTTGCCTGATGACAGCTCTGAGGGCCCTACTGCGATGTCTCCTGGTAGCCCATGTTCAGTCTCGGGAGCTGCAGCAGCCAACGACCTGCGCTTTCATCAGCAACACGGAACAAACGCAGTCATCACCAATGGTGGCCGAACAGCACTTAGGCAGAACTGCCGCAGCGAGTTCAACGATGCCATTGTTATTTCAAACAGGTTACTTTTTTTGTTTGCTTTAGCATGAACTCTTAAGTGGTTAAGTTATGATGGTTGGTCTTGATGGATCAGTCATCGATTAAATTAATATTTTATGCTTGTGTGTCTTTTATGCAGGTGCCTTCGGGATGGAGAGCTCTTTGAAATTGTAATTCAGAAAATGGTAGATCGCTGGTCAGGCTCAATAGAAGCAGGCCAGTGAAACTCTGATTCACTAAATAAATGCCTCTGATTCATTAAAGAAATGCCACTGATTCACTAAAGAAATGCCACTGATTCACTAAAGAAATGCCACTGAGTCACTAAAGAATTGCCACTGATTCACCAAAGAAATAATTCTGATTCACCAAAGAAATGCCACTAATTCACTAAAGAAATGCCACTGATTCACTAAAGAAATGCCACTGATTCACTAAAGAAATGCCACTGATTCATTAAAGAAATGCCACTGATTCACCAAAGAAATGCCACTGATTCACCAAAGAAATGCCACTGATTCACTAAAGAAATGCCACTGATTCACTAAAAAAAATGCCACTGATTCACTAAAGAAACGCCTCTGATTCACTAAAGAAACGCCACTGATTCACTAAAGAAACACCACTGATTTACCAAAGAAATACCGCTGATTCACCAGAGAAATTCTCTGATTCACCAAATACCTCTGATTCGCTTAAGAAATAGCACAAGTTACTAAAGTAATACAGCTAATTCAGTAAATGAATACTACTGATTCACAAAAAAATAAAGTATGTACTAGAGTACAGCTGTTCATGCTGTAGTGCAGGAAACATTGTTGTTTTGTTTGGTGTTCTAAATCAATAGAAAAATATTGGTTCTAGAAAAATTAAAGGAACCATATATTATTATTTCCAAAAATCATTGTTTATGTATTTATTTATTTTTTCAATGGATCCTGGATCTGAACAGGAGTAACAGCGATCAGACCAGAAGAACTGGAGTTCCCTAATACGATGACTGACATTGACTATGACACATGGATGTTAAGGTGAGCTGTTGGTTAATGGAATAGAGATCCTTTCTTTGCCAGACCTGATACCTTACATCTCTCTTTGCTTTTTCTCTTCTGTAGCGGCACAGCGATCATGCAGGATGGGAATACCATGAGGAATAACTATGGGTGTGACTTGGACTCTTTGACCACAGGCTCCAGGATTGGGATGATGCGTACAGCTAGTGGAGATATGCATTACTTCATCAACGGGCTTGACCAGGGTGTAGCTTGTACCGGGCTGCCACCAGGTAATTGTCAAGGGAGCTAATTCACCTAAATTTCTACAACACTGATATTTCAGAACTTCGTGATGTCTAACATCTCCCTCCCTTCTTTTCTTCTGTCTTATTTTAGAAGTATTTGCTGTGGTCGATCTCTATGGTCAGTGTGTGCAAGTGTCCATTACAAGCTCATCGGGGCCACTAGATAACAGTCTGTGTACCAGTAACATCACAGAGAAGAGCTTCCCCATACACTCTCCAGGCATTATATTTTTAACCTTATTTTAGCATTTGAGGGAATATTAATTTATTAGGATTGAGTATTTTATCATTCATGTCACCAACACCAGTTGTAAACAGGATCTTATGTTTTGGTCTACTTTTATATCTTTGTCACCTTCTAGTGGCAGGTGTTGCTCATCGGCTGCACAGCAAACATGGTAAGAATGTGGTGTTAATAGGAGACGGTTGTCAAGCGCTGAGGGTTGATGGATATGCCCATGGAATCGTGTTTAGCGCGAAGGAGCTCAAGACAGATGAGGTGTTTGAGGTGAGATGTGCTTTAAAGGGTTACTCCACCCCAGAATAAAATTTTTGTCATTAATCACTTACCTCCATGTCGTTCCAAACCCGTAAATGCTTTGCTCTTCTTCGGAACACAATTTTAAGATATTTTGGATGAAAACCGGAAGGCTCGTGACTGTCCCATTGACTGCCACGTACAACCCGAATTCCGGAAAAGTTGGGACGTTTTTTAAATTTGAATAAAATGAAAACTAAAGGAATTTCAAATCACATGAGCCAATATTTTATTCACAATAGAACATAGATAACATAGCAAATGTTTAAACTGAGAAATTTTACACTTTTATCCACTTAATTAGCTCATTTAAAATGTAATGCCTGCTACAGGTCTCAAAAAAGTTGGCACGGGGGCAACAAATGGCTAAAAAAGCAAGCAGTTTTGAAAAGATTCAGCTGGGAGAACATCTAGTGATTAATGAAGTTAATTGATATCAGGTCTGTAACATGATTAGCTATAAAAGCTTTGTCTTAGAGAAGCAGAGTCTCTCAGAAGTAAAGATGGGCAGAGGCTCTCCAATCTGTGAAAGACTGCGTAAAAAAAATTGTGGAAAACTTTAAAAATAATGTTCCTCAACGTCAAATTGCAAAGGCTTTGCAAATCTCATCATCTACAGTGCATAACATCATCAAAAGATTCAGAGAAACTGGAGAAATCTCTGTGCGTAAGGGACAAGGCCGGAGACCTTTATTGGATGCCCGTGGTCTTCGGGCTCTCAGACGACACTGCATCACTCATCGGCATGATTGTGTCAATGACATTACTAAATGGGCCCAGGAATACTTTCAGAAACCACTGTCGGTAAACACAATCCGCCGTGCCATCAGCAGATGCCAACTAAAGCTCTATCATGCAAAAAGGAAGCCATATGTGAACATGGTCCAGAAGCGCCGTCGTGTCCTGTGGGCCAAGGCTCATTTAAAATGGACTATTTCAAAGTGGAATAGTGTTTTATGGTCAGACGAGTCCAAATTTGACATTCTTGTTGGAAATCACGGACGCCGTGTCCTCCGGGCTAAAGAGGAGGGAGACCTTCCAGCATGTTATCAGCGTTCAGTTCAAAAGCCAGCATCTCTGATGGTATGGGGGTGCATAAGTGCATACGGTATGGGCAGCTTGCATGTTTTGGAAGGCTCTGTGAATGCTGAAAGGTATATAAAGGTTTTAGAGCAACATATGCTTCCCTCCAAACAACGTCTATTTCAGGGAAGGCCTTGTTTATTTCAGCAGGACATTGCAAAACCACATACTGCAGCTATAACAACAGCATGGCTTCGTCGTAGAAGACTCCGGGTGCTAACCTGGCCTGCCTGCAGTCCAGATCTTTCACCAATAGAGAACATTTGGCGCATCATTAAACGAAAAATACGTCAAAGACGACCACGAACTCTTCAGCAGCTGGAAATCTATATAAGGCAAGAATGGGACCAAATTCCAACAGCAAAACTCCAGCAACTCATAGCCTCAATGCCCAGACGTCTTCAAACTGTTTTGAAAAGAAAAGGAGATGCTACACCATGGTAAACATGCCCCGTCCCAACTATTTTGAGACCTGTAGCAGAAATCAAAATTGAAATGAGCTCATTTTGTGCATAAAATTGTAAACTTTCTCAGTTTAAACATTTGCTATGTTATCTATGTTCTATTGTGAATAAAATATTGGCTCATGTGATTTGAAAGTCTTTTAGTTTTCATTTTATTAAAATTTAAAAAACGTCCCAACTTTTCCGGAATTCGGGTTGTAAAATACACTGTCAAAGTCTAGAAAAGGACGAAAGACATCGTCAGAATAGTTCATCTGCCATCAGTGGTATAACCGTAACATTATGAAGCGACGAGAATGATTTTTGTACGTGAAGAAAACAAAAATAATGACTTTATTCAACAATTTGTATCCTCTGTGTCACTCCACATCACCGTAGCACAATTTTAGAGAATATGAGCTGAACGCAGGCAGCATACGCTCTTCTGTGTCAGCCGTGCTACACGCATGCGCTGTTTTCATTCAAATCAAAGCGTAAATACCCAGTTATTCTCCGAAATGTTAAGTGCTAACGTGATGTGGAAAGACAAAATATCTTAAATTGTGTTCCGAAGATGAACAAAGCTTTTATGGGTTTGGAAGGACATGGAGGTAAGTGATTAATGACAAAATTTTCATTTTGGGGTGGAGTATCTCTTTAATTTACAACTGGAAAAGAAATAAAATAAAAAACTTTTGATTTGAATAATGTGTTAGTAAATGTTGAAAATAACATTAACTAAGATTAAGAAACACTAAAGATATATTTTTCCATCCTCGGTTCATTTGAACTAATGTGGTTAACTAATGTTAAAGAGATATTTCATCTAAAAATGAAAATTGTCATAATTTACTCACCCTTAAGTTTTTCCAAACTTGTATGAGTTGCTTTCCTCTGTTTAACACAAATGAAGATATTTTGAAGAATGCCGGTAAACAAACAACCATTGACTTCCATAGTATTAAAAAAAAAAAAAAAATTATACTATGGAAGTCAATGTATATATCTTCTTTTGTGTTCAACAGAAGAAAAAAACTGATACAGGTTTGGAATAATTTAAGGTTGAGTAAATGATGACAGAATTTAAATTATTTGGTGAACTATACATTTAACAAATGTTACCAGAAATTTTACTTTCTTATTCATGGTCCTGTTGTTCTTCTCTTTAGGTGAAAATTAACAAGGTAGATGACAGATGGTCCGGTTCCCTTCATGTGGGTTTGACCACCCTGCAGCCCCCTGAACTACCATCCTGCCCTCTCAGCGGCCTCTCTCCTTCGCTTACCCAGCTCAGGTCAAAGGTCACATGGGTACTCTCTGGCTCCGAGGTCAGACGCAATGGAGTGCTGCAGAGACAGAACTATGGCTGTTCTCTGGATCGGCTCACAGTAAGAGATTACAGTCAGAATCAACCCAATTTCAAAGAGTTTGAGTATTCAAAAATACAGTAAAAACAGTAATATTATTAAATATTATTACTATTTAAAATAAACATTAGTCGTTTTTATTGTCACTTGATCCTTCAGAAATCTTTCTAATATGCTGTTTTTTTTTTTTGGACTCATTAAATTATGCATTATATTTTTTGGCGTGTCTAGCTGTTAAGTAAAAAGTAGTCTGACATTTAAAAACACGTCTCAAGAATTTACACAATTTCTAATAAACTAACAAAAGTAATTGGATTTGTTAAAAAAGAATTTTAATGAGGGATATGAGTCTGCTTATAAACAATTTCTTCTAAATTCCATAATATACTTCAAGCTAAATCTAAAAACGAACTAGTATAATTTAATTTCGGAAAAAAGAGAGGCCAAAACGAAATTGGCTTGGAGTTCAAAAAAGTTTGAGTTTGGTTCCGGACGGGGTGCTCTAGGGCTCTGCCTTCTTTGACGTGGAAACCTTGTCCGGTTTTATTCCCCTGTTCAGTCCGTCAAGATCAGATTAGTGGCTTGGTGGTGGGTTGGTGTCAGGATGTTCGCTAACAGTGTACCGCTTCTTGCGTATATCAAACTTCCTCTTACCCCTAAGTGAAGTACGAAAAAGAACTTTGCCGTGACTATATCAGGGCCTAAACACCTCCATTCTAATATAGGTAGGAAATCGTGTTGGGGTGAAGAGATGCAGTGATGATACCATGCACATTCTCATTGATGGAGAAGACATGGGACCAGCAGCTACTGCAGTGGCGAAGGTACAAGTATGCCACCAGATCTGTTAATATATCTAATTTTTCAGTTGTACAGTTTGCTTATCCATGTTTGTACTGCATGTTTCAGAACGTATATGCTGTTTTGGACCTGTATGGAAAGGTGACGGCCGTGTCCATTGTCAGCTCCACACTAGCTGAGGATTCAGAAAGTGTGAAAGCTCCCTCACTCTCGCCTGACAGCTGCAGCGAGGGAGAGGAGGACAGCACTCCTGTTAGAGAGGTGTGCCATCTTAGAGGATCATA
The DNA here is from genome assembly GCF_963082965.1 of Carassius carassius. Lineage (NCBI taxonomy): Eukaryota > Metazoa > Chordata > Actinopteri > Cypriniformes > Cyprinidae > Carassius > Carassius carassius. Next base: position 15,515,603 of record NC_081793.1, on the reverse strand, counting down.
TTTTGAAGCTTATATATTAATGTCAAGCTTTATTAGTAAAATATTTTTTATCAACTCTCAGTGTGAGAATGAGCCTGCCCTGGTGCCCACGGTCATGATGTTTTTGGAGAATCATGGAAAAAATATCCAGCTGTCCAATCAGAACCTGACTGCCGCCCGGGTGTCCAGCTACAACCAAGGTCTTTTGGTCACAGCTCAAGCTTTGCCCCGTCAGCAGCTCTTCCAGGTGTGCGTTTTTGTGTGTAAGAGTGTTCGGAAGTGAAAGAGTGTCTTTGTGGCACTTATTGTTATTCTTCCTCAGTTTCAAATAGACCGTCTGAATCCATCATGGACATCCTCCCTGTCACTGGGTGTGATTGGTCATTCGCCAGACCGTCTCAACTTCCCTTCCACAGCTTGCTGCCTTAAACGCTCAGTCTGGCTGCTGCAACGAGACTCTGTATTTCACAACTCATTGAAGGTGATGTCACTTCATTTGCTTGGTTCTTTGATCCCCCTTTCCCTGATCTTCACATCCTTGCATTGTTTTCTTTACTCATTTCACTTCATTGCTTTCATGTTTCTTTTTCATCTATTTTGAACTTCTTTCCTCTTTCCTTATGTTTAAAATCCTGTTTCCTACTAAGTTTTTACAGTATTAATTTCAGTTCCTAACTTTATTCTCTCTCTCTCATTTCCTCAGATTTGTGAAAACTATGGTCCTAACCTGGACACCTGTCCAGAAGGGACAGTTTTGGGGCTTTTGGTGGACAGCAGTGGTAGTCTCCATCTGTTTGTTAATGGCATGGATCAGGGCGTAGCAGCCCAGGACATCCCAAGCCCCTGTTTTCCCCTTATTGACCTTTACGGCCAGTGTGAACAGGTCTGTACTTTTTTATTTTATTTTTATTTTTTACTTGCCCTGCTAACATTTTCACAGACTGCACTACAAAAAAGAGAGTAGTCATGAGAGAGTAAATGTGAGAAAATCTTTATTTTCATTAAACATTTTGTTGTTGTTGTTATAATTACTATATTTAATATTTTTTACCTATCCTGCAAACATTTTTACAGGCCCCATTACAAAAAAAAAATGGTTTTGAGTCATTTTTTGAAATTGTGAGAAAATATTTGTATGTTTCATTAAAAAATTGATTATTTAATGTTGTATAAATAATGATTTTTACTTGCCCTGCCAACATTTCTCAGATCCTACCACAATAATCTGAATATTTTTACCAGCATCTTTTTTTATAAGTGTCAGGGAATATTTATATTTTTTCATTTAAAATTTTGTTACTGTTATTATTTGCATAATATTCAATATATTTGCTTGCCATGCCCATCACAGAAAATTTGTTATTTAAGTACTTTTCTTAACTTTACTTTAACATCTTTAAGGCCCTATGTTAATTAGGGATGCACTGAATGTTCAGCAACTGAAATTATTAAAAGAATAAGCAAAAAACAGAATAAATTGTACTGAACAATGACTTGATGTGATTGATCATATAGCAACCAGCATAGAGTGAGAGGAGCGCTCTCTTTATAATGCAACAAACATGTCAGCAGTGTGGAAGCATTTAAAACTGTCCGAGAAAGATGCAAAAATCATTACAAGCACTGAAAGCAAGAGATTAGTTAGTACTGCATCGCTTGTCTTCGGTGATTGTTGCTGGTTGCTGCATGATGATTGAAATTGCAAAATGGCCTCAAACAATAAGTAAATAAAATGCAGAACGTTATGTTTTCTAATACATGCACAAATTGCAAGTATTCTGGCAGCGCTGCTTGAACTTGCGGCTAATTTGCTTGTTAACCAGTGTTTAAAATCCAAAGGGCTAGGGAAATGTGCACTGAAACAGTGTTACTCGTCAGTTGCTAATTTTTATGATTTTTTTGAAGACATGTGACAATGCAATACGTGAAACATATTTGTAATGTCTCGTTTATAAATCTGCTGTTGTCAAAAAAAAGAAGCACTGAAGTCTTCCTGCATGTTTCCGTCAAAATAAAAGTTGAGAAAAAGCAAGAAATCCATCAACATTCATAAATGTTAGTATTGTAATTTTACTGTTCTGTAAAATAAAATAAAAAGACAATAAAAAAAATATAAAATCTGTAATATCTGATTGCTCTGTTAATACATTTATTATAAGATTCAGACTTAGTCAAGTCACCAGGACCAGACGAAACCAGCATGGTGTGGTTTAATTCCAGCCTGCAACATAGTCTTGTGCCAAAGGTTGTCGAGGTGATGAGGTTTTCGCAGGGGATCTATCTCTGGGGCGCATCTGGTTGACATGGTCTCCTCTGACATTCAGGGCTGTAGAGGTCATCTCTAGGTGCTGATCCACCAACTGATCTGGATACAGACTGGATCTGTATGGCTACGTTGACCTCGGAATAAGAATGAAAGAGACTAAAATTAGCATTGATGCCATTCTTCTTACGATGCAGTGAGTACATCAGATGTTATGGGAAGAGTTCCCTGTTCCGGTTGACTTAATGCAGCCTAACAATCCTTTTAATGGATTTGAATTATAGAAAAAAGATAGTGAGATAATACAAAGTCTTGCTGCTGCATTTTGGACCAGCTGGAGTTTGTTTATTAAGTGTGCAGAGCAACCAACCAATATAGCATTTCAAAATTTTACCTTGAGGTCATGAATGCTTGAATTAACGTTTCTGCATTTGACATTGAGTGCATAGGTCATAATTTAGATATATTTTTAAGATGGAAGAATTTAGTTTTACAAATGCTAGAAACATGGTTCTCAAAGGAAAGATTGCTATCAAATAGCACACCTCAGTTCCTAACTAATGACAAGGAATTAACAGAGCAGTCATCAAGTGTTAGACAGTGTTTTAGGTTATTACATGTGGAGGTTTTTGGTCCAATTATTAAAACCTCAAGTTTTTTTTTAGAATTTAGCAGTAGGAAATTACTAGTCATCCAGTTTTTTTTAATATCAACTATGCATTTTTTCAGTTTGGCAAATTTGTAGGTTTCATCGGGCTGCAAAGAAATATGGAGCTGAGTATCAGCAGCATAACAGTGAAAGCTAACCATGATTCTTGATGATATCTCCCAACGGCAACATGTAAAGCAACGCTCCTAGTACTGAGCCTTGTGGCACTCCATACTGTACTTGTGAATGAAATGATATCTCGTAATTTACTGCTACGAATTGATGACAGTCAGATAAGTAAGACTGGAACCATGGCAGTGCAATCCAATAATGCCAACATAATTTTGTAGTCTACTCAAAAGAATGCTGTGGTCGATAGTGTCAAAGTAGCACTAAGATCCAGTAGCACTAATACAAATACAACCACGATCATATGATAAGAGCACGTCATTTGTAACTTGAGAGCAGTTTCTGTACTAAGGTCTAAATCCTGACTGCAAATCCTCACAGATACCATTTCTCTCTAAGAAGGAACATAGCTGAGAGGATACTGCCTTTTCTAGTATTTTTGACAGAAAAGTGAAATTTGAGATAGGTCTGTATTTAATTAATCTTTAGGATTAAGTTGTGTGGGTTTTTTTAATGAGAGGTTTAATAACAGCCAGTTTGAAGGTTTTAGGGACATATCTGAAAGACATTTATGAATTAATAATATTCAGAAGAGGATCTATGACTTCTGGGAGCACATCTTTTAGTAGCTTAGATGGAATAGGGTCTAACATACATGTTGTAGGTTTTGATTAATTGACAAGTTTATACAATTCTTCCTTTCCCATAATGTTCAAATTGGGATCTGTAATAATTTCTAATGTTTTTTTTTTAAAGAGTCTCTTCTGCTCAGCAAGGCTGCTTTTATTTGTACAGTAAAAAATACATCCCTGATTCAAGATGGGGGTCTGATGGCCAAAAATATTATTTTACTAACTTATTCATTTTAAGTTAAATTGTGCTTTGTTTGGTGTAGTGTCTTCTAGAATGTAAAAAATGTTCAATGTTAAATATTTTTAAATTGTTTTTTTTTTCTTTCTTTGGGACAAAACCATAAAAAGCACATTTTTGTAATTTCATTTATGTAATGGTGAAAACATTAGGCAAAATCCATGGGGAAAAAACGTGTTCGGTATTTTGGCCTTCGGCCCAGTGGTTCATTTTGTTCTTTTTCGGCTTTGGCCAAGAATTTTCATTTCAGTGCATCCTTAATATTAATATATTGATGTAAATAATTTTTTTTATTTATGTATTTATTTTTATTCATAATAGCTTCTCTATATGAAAGCCTTGATTGGATTCACAGGAAATAATTGTCTTTTATTGGTGTTGCATTCTCAGGTCACTATAGTGACAAATCACGTGTCGGTGGTTGGCGGGGAGAGAGGAGACATGCATTGTCAAGGGGACATGGAGAAGGCTGATATGGTGGATGGTGCGTGAGATTTTGACCCCATGTCTTACAGTGGTTGTAGTGTGACTCTACTTTAAACACATTTGGTCTGTCTGTCTGTGACAGGTATAAAGGAGAGTGTCTGCTGGACGCCTCCTCCAGAGGTCAACCCCAATAAAACGTGCGAGTACCAAGCGCTATGCTCCAGATTTAAAGAACTGCTCACACTGCCAGGTACAGCTGCATTATACCTAACACCCACAAAAAAAGAAATCCTTTCTGGCCACAGATTCAATGTGGACCTATTAGTATCAGTTTTTAGAGCACTTTTCTGATTAAGACAGGATATTGACTGAACATTTGCTTTCTCCATCTCCTACTCTGTCCTCTTTTTCAGATGGTTATTTTAATGAGGATGCCAAGTACAATCTGTGTTACTGTGAGTCCTGTCACAAGCTAAGGGGTGATGAGGCCTATTACAAGCGAGGAGAGCCTCCTAGAGACTATGCTCTGCCATTCGGCTGGTGCCGCTTTGCACTCCGGTCAGTTTTTATTTAACTCCATAATCAAGCTCAGAAAATGTGCAGTCTTTTTAATATTAGCAGTATTAATTACTTAAAAAGAGCTCTTGTCTGTATTTTAACAGGATCAAGACCCACTGTGAAGTCTCCAATGCCTTCAAGAAGTGGCATATTGCGTACCATGGCACTAGTGTCGGCTCTCTTAGACGCATCCTGGACCATAACCAACTCTTGTCAGGTTGGTAACGGTTAAGCTAATTTTTTTCATTTTAAAATAATTCTTTATTTATACTTTTGGAACATAATATAATATGGTAACACACTACATTTCAAGATTTTTGAATTGTAATTTTTTTTTAAGTTAATTCAGCAAATTTGCAATTCATTGAAAATGACAGTAAATACATTTACATGATTTGAAATAGAACTTTTTGAATCAAATGCTGATTTAAAAAATAAATAAATAAATAAATTATCACGGGTTCCACTAAAATATAAAGCAGCAAAACTTATTTCTACTGTGATGATAAGAAATGTTTCTTGAGTACCAAATCAGTAAATTAGAATAATTTCTGAAGGATCATGTGACTTTTTGAAATCTATTAACATAGAAAACAGTTATTTTAAATTGTAGTAATATTTAATAATATTACTGTTTGTACTGTATTTTTGATCAATTTATGCAGCTTGGGTGATCATAAGAGACTTTCAAAAACATAAAAAGAATCTTATCCACCCCAAACTGAACTGTAGTGCAATATATACAATACAATCATAAGAAGTAAATGTATAGTTAATGTGTAGTAAATAAATATAAAAAAAAAAAAAATGTTTCTATTGTATTGAAAACTTTATAAAAAAATATGTAATGGAGTCTCATCGGTAAATTAAATAGAATTATTTGCTATGCAGTTGATTTAAACTGTAGGTTTTGTTCCGGTTTTACTTTTATTTTTGTTTACTTGAGATGAATGTCAAAAAAAGCCAAACAAGCAGATCATCTGATAATCTGATCATCTAATAATGCATGAATGTGTGAATTAGGTAGAATAGATCTGCACAGCTGAGCTTATCTGTTTTTCCCATGAGCAGACTCGTCCTCCATTTTCTCCTTGTCCCCGGTGAAGACAGAGGGTCACGGCAGCTACGGGGAGCCCGAGGAGAATAGCGCCCCAGAGCGAGAGATCCCCCGTGTGCAGCTTTCTCCAACCATGCGCTACTCGGGCCTGGAGGTCTTTGCCCCCAAAGTGCAGTAAGTCAACAGTGGAGCTTCTAAAGAAAAAGACCAGAGAGAATATAACACGATTGTCTAGAAATTGAATTTGAAAATGATGACAGTTACACTTTCCTGCACAGATTCCGAGACCCACGTTCCCTCCGCTGTCACCAGGCCCAGGTGGGCTTCCAGGTGTGCGTGCGGCCAGGCTCCTACAAAGTGGGGCCGACATCGCTGGGAATGAGCGAGCCCCTTGATCCTCGATTCAGCAATGCAGAAATCGATTGGATCACCAAGGAAAAAGGAGGCACGCTTCTGTACGGCCTGCTCATACGGGTGGAGTAAAAAGAGACTCAAGGCATTATCTTCCTCACTATCAACCAAATTTCAGCGCAGCCCCCCGCGTTGAGTATTAAGCATTGCTTTGCTGCCCAATCTCAGCCATCTTTGCATGTTTCAGACATCCTTTTTGTGTTTGAAGGAGGGCGATGATAATCCCCAGAGACACAGACACTGCCTGCACTTTATGTTTTGGACACTGGTGGGCGATTTTTAGTCTTTCTCATTAAATTCACTCACTCAGCAGGCTCTCCATTATTTTTTCAATCACTTCATACATCTAAATCTGTGCATCAAGCCCCACACCCCCCTCAGTTTTTTGCCTTGAGAGCCTGTTTTCTCACAGAAATAAAACTGGACTGAAGCAACACAGAACCACCTATTCATAGCACAGTCCTGGATTTATACTTGTGTTTTTCTTAAATACTTGCAACGGACAAATCAGCCTGGAAATAACCAAGACGACAATGTCAACAAGATAAAAGATGCAGCGAAATCACCTAATCAGGAAGAAACTCAGTGTTACTGTTATTCCACTGTTTTCTTTCTTTACTTATTTTACAGATTCTGCTCTATTTTTGGTTCTTACAGCTGTGTATTTATTCAAAAATTACAGCAAATACAGTCTTTTTTTTCTGGTGAATACAAATATAACTGTAACCATCCATGGGGTGGAACTCACATTTCTTCCGTTTAACCCATCATACCACTAGAATCACTTCATGTGACCTAAATTGTGACAAAAGTACATGGTTTAACTGGATGGATGCATACAAACAGAAATTCGCCCCCTAAAGCACTTCTTAAAAAGACCTGGAGAAGAGAGTTTATGAAGCTATGTGTGTATCCGTGCGTCTGTTTTGGCCAAATGCGCGTCATTATTTAAGCTTAGTCACCTGTGGAAGTTCTTGTCTTCTGTTTGAAATGCTTCACTGCTTTAGATGTTTGCACATGGGTTATGTTCGAGTTTGTCTTCTATTCTGAAGTAACGTGTGCTGTTGAGCTCATTTGTTTACTCACAAACCTTAGTGTAAGAACCAGGATGTAAGTGTTTCTGAAATGAATGGTGGCAGGTACAAAAACCGAATGGAATTGTCTGTTTATGTTCTGCGTTCAACATCCTATTCAACAAGAAGGAGTGTTTATTCAGCTATCAGGTAGATGTGCCTGGACTCATGAGGAATCATGGGAAGTTGTCTACTCGAATCCCTAACCCCAGAATTGGTGTTTACACTGGGAATGTGATAAGATTGTTTACTCCATGCTAGATATATTGCCATTTATTTTTTATTTTATTCTGTTATGACTGAGATTGCACAAATGTAAGCTCTTGCTGGAAAAGTGACAACAGCAACAACAACAAAAAATCTACAGTACTCTCTTTAAAGGCATATCTATCCATTTGTCTGACATTTTGCATTAGCAATCCTCTTTATTGCCAAGGGCAATATCTGGATAAATGCTTGCTATGTAAATCAGAAAATGTGAAAACAGGGTTTGTGTCGGCCCATTGCTGCTTTTTTTTAATTTTTTATTATTTGTTCATGTTTGTGTTATTTTTATGTCTTTACGTTATGTTGTACAGACTGTTACATAACACTAACATTACCTTCCTGGTTTGTAAGAAAATAAAAATCCAAAAAAAGAGACAGTTATGCACAACATGGAAACCGTGTCTCTCTTCCATAAATTCAATCTCATGAAATTTCATGTCAATTAAAAATATTTCTGTCATTACCATAGTGCAAAAATAGTGTACCATATATATATATATATATATATATATATATATATATATATATATATATATATATATATATATATATATATATATAAATGCCTTGTTGATGTCAGAGGAGAATGGGCAGACTGGTTAGAGATGATAGAAAGACAACAGTAACTCAAATAACCACTTATTACAACCAAGGTATGCGGAATACCAATCTCTGAACGTAAAACACGTCAAACCCTGAAGATGGGCTACAGCAGCAGAAGACCACAACGGGTGCCGCTTCTGTCAGCTAAGAATAGGAAATGTAGGCTACAATTCGCACAAGCTCACCAAAATTGGACAATAAAAGATTGGAAAAACGTTGCCTGATCTGATGAGTCTCGATTTGTGCTGCAACATTTAGATGGTAGTGTCAGAATTTGGCGTAAGGAACATGAAAGCATGGATCCATCCTGCCTTGTCTCAATGGTTCAGGCTGGGGGTGGTGATGTAATGGTGTGGGGATATATTCCTGGCACACTTTGGGCCCCTTAGTACCAGTTGAGCATTGTTAAATGTCACAGCCTACCTAAATATTGTTGTTGACGTTGTCCATCCTTTTATGACTACAGTGTACCCATCTCCTGATAGCTACTTCCAGCAGGATAAAGCAACATGTCACAAAGCTCAAATCATCTCAGACTGGTTTCTTGAACATGACAATGAGTTCACTCGGCCTCCACACTCAAATGGCCTCCACAGTCACCAGATCTCAATAAAATAGAGCAGCTTTGGGATGTGTTGGAACGGGAGATTCGCGTCATGGATGTGCAGCCGACAAATCTGCAGCAACTGCGTGATGCTATCATGTCAATATGGACCAAAATCTCTGAGGAATGTTTCCAACACCTTGTTGAATCTATGCCACAAAGAATTAAGGCAGTTCTGAAGGCAAAAAGGGGTCCAACCCGGTACTAGCAAGGTGTACCTAATAAAGTGGCTTGTGAGTGCGTGTATGTATGTATCTATATATTTATGTATATGTGTGTGTGATTAACAAAGTTCAAAAGAACAGCATATATTTAAAATAGAAATCTTTTGAAATATTGGAAATGTCTTTCTGACCTTTTGCTCGAATTAAAGTGTCCATGCTGAATAAACATATTAATATATTAAAAACAACACATATGTAGGCCTATACTATTTATGTAATATATAATTATACAATTTATTTTACTAGATTTAATTATATTTGAACTGATGATCTATTTTGCACTTTTCCTTAGTCATGATCATGATCTTATTTTCTCACTTTTTGACATTTAGGTAAAACTTGAGAAATAAAGAAAAGCAAAAACACATTTCCTTTTATTGGAATGGGTTTTTATTCAGAGTAGGAAAGTTCTGTCACTGACACGTTATTGCAGTGTTGCATATCAATGTCATCAAATCTTGGTAAAAATATCCTATGGCAATAACTTCTTAAGGCCGATAGTGTTTCTATCACCGGTTGGTTGTAGATGGTTCTTCACTCAACTATGTACACAAGCATACGTTCACACTACATACAACAGTGATTCACAAGACTCAGCTAGCAGGACAGGGAATGACCCTCAATGTCAAAACATTCAAATTTAAAGGTGAAGTGTGTAGTTTCTGGGCCACCACATGGAATTGCAAAAAATAATAGGTTTCATGCAATACTTCCCCCTCTATTATCAGTCATCCAAACAAACTCATGCCATTGGTTGAGCTAATGTAACAGGCTGGTTGTGATGCTCAAACAAACAGAGCAATGTGTTGAAATTTATTGATAGCGCCACCTATGTATGGCTGCTTACAGCTCTCTCTGTAAATTAAGACATTAATTCAACATTGAAAAATTACACCATCACCTTTAAGTAAATAAATGCAAATTGAGAATTCACAGAGAGTGTGAGTGTCAATCATGTTAAAGCAACTGTAAGTTGCTTTTTACCTTGAAATTCTGCTACTACACTGACTTCTAACAAGGAGAATGGTTTGTTCATCTAGTTTGTTTTCTATCCAGTGTAATTACAATAGTGAATTCCACTCACTTAACTGTAGGGGACTCTAGAGTCGCAAAATAGTTGCTTTATCTTTATCAGTGAAATTTTATGTTAATAAACAGCCATCCAGAGACTTTTCATTTGAATTATGCATGCTCTGGTTTGAAAAAGGAAATCTTAATTTCCTTCACTTTGGAAAAGTCGAAGACAAAGGTGAAGTGGAAAATACTTTTTAACTATAAACAGCAGATTCAAAGACAAAATGTTGAGATTCAAAAAGTAAATCACACACAACACACACACACTTCTTGTGAAAATGAACTACGACTAAGACACACAAAAAAAGAAAAAGAAACCAAGCATACTGCAAAATAATACCTACTTTTTATGCTTCAAAACCATTCACACTCATCAGTTTGAATATTCAATAAATCAATAAATAACATACATATAAATACACTAATACGGTATATACAGAAAATAGTTTTAAAAAGATCACTATTGACCAGCCTTCATCTCTTTTACGGTGTCAAATGAAAATTCAGTAAACCAAGTGCATTTAGATGGATCTCTCTCACACGCGCACACACACACACACACACACACATACATAAAAAGAACAGTAAAAACCATCAAGGACATAAAAAATAACTCATACACAGTGAACTAGGGGTTCTCTTGCAATAAACAGTCCAAGAAATGGAAAATTTCTGCCTTGTTCTTCAATGCCTAGCCATTCGTCGTCCAGCTCAAGAAAACAAAAGGTGGATAATGACAGTAATTGCTACTTGAGGATCTGCTTCTGTGATTTCAATCTGGCACAACAGGAACTGACGTGTGGTGACCATCTGCAGGCAGGTGAGGAGTGTTGAAGAACATCTATCCACCAAATGATAAGGAACTATTCAGGCAAAGGAAGGAGTGGACTGAAGTAACTCCTCCAAGGGCACTAAAGCACCAGGAGAAAGACAAGCAAAAAATATGGAATGTTCTTGTTCTCAAGTGCCAGAGATTTGAGATCCGGAGTGAAATCTGTTTCATTCAGCACTTTTTAGGTCCCCACGCAGATGTCTGTTTCGGAGCTATTCCAGTTCCGAACGTGGGGAACTCTTCGGCACTGCTCATGTCTGGTGCCTGAATGTTGCGAAAAGAGTAAAAAGGAAATCGTTAACATGACGATGAGAGAGACAACATGATTTTGTAAAATCATGATTTTGAGTGGTAAACTTTTAAACCTTGTTGCCTTGTGCATTCCAGGGGGCGTCCCGCACAACAAAACCTTTAGCCAGAGCTTTGTTATCCTCGTCATTTCCTCCTGCTCCCATTGTCTTTGAAGGAGGCTTCATATAAGATGCCATAGTCTCTGTCTCTGTGACGCTCAGCATCTATGAGGAAAGATGAGCGAGTGAGAATGCAAAAGAAAGGAAAACACAGGTGATGGATTTTATCTGTCTAGAAAGAATCATCTGCAGTTCTGCATTCCCAACTCACATATTCTTCTTCCAGATTAAGTAGATGGTCAATGGCATTATCAACATTCTCTGGCAGTCCAGTAACAGTAACCTTGCTCGGGTCCTCAGAACCTGGCTGAGGAAACCGTATATCAACCTGAAATAAAAAAGATCATTATTAAGGATGATACAAACCAAATATATATATATATATAAGATATTGCCAATGATCTATGACAGAGAATTGTATAGATCAGTAGATAACAAAATTTTCAATATGTTTTTTTTTATTAATAATAAGTATCAATTATTATTATTGTAAAGTTTATTGTAAATATTACTAACAACAACTAATAAATATAACAACAACAACAACTACAACAATAACACTTTATTAGTTTATTGCTTTATTATAAGAAATATTATTGGTGATAATTATTTTTTATAATAATAATAATAATTATTATTATTATTATGGTTGTTTTGATGATTCTTATATTATTATTATGGTGTTAAATATTATTGGTGATGTAATAACTATTTTTAATAATAATAATAATAATAGTCAATAATTATTATTATAATGATTGTTATTGATCATTATTATCAGCATCAATAATCAGGGTGTCTAGAGATATGAAAACTGAAGACTTTTTAATACCACCTTGTGTGAAATTTAAGACCAAACCTGCGATGGAATTATGCATTATTTTACATATATATAATATTTAATGTATTTAATGTAAAAAGAAAACAAAATATCATTGCTGTCAAAAATGCTATTATGATATACAGTGAACTTTATATATCAGCAGACAATATCCCATACAAAATATCCCTGTGTAAAAACCACCAACCATTAATTGTGAAGCAATATTTTCATCAGCATTCTATCAGCTTTTTATATACTTAATCTTGTTTTTAATATTTACCCTAGGATGTTATTTACATTTATAAATGGCAATATTTTTTAACCTTATTAATACAACCTTATTGCATGCGTCATCTTTCATGTCAAATTCTTACAATTGATCAAGAAATTCACGCTGAGGCTTTTACCAATCAAATAAAATAATTTACACTCCAAAATTACATCTGCAATATATAATGTTACGATATTATTGTTTATAATAAATAAATTGTTTAAATAAAATTTCTGAATATATAAATAGGAAATGTTGAGGAAAAATACATACTTTTAAACATGAGACTTAACTGCCTATAGGTGGTGTTGAGTCATAATTCATTCCGATTACTTTAAAACACTGAACAATTCTTCTGTTCGGATCTTTGTTTAGAACTATTTTCATTTGTGAAAGAACAAAACAATCAATACGGTGTCTAAAATGTAATTTTATATTTATTTGTTTGTTGTACTAAAAACAATGTACTGTAAATATTCAGCAAAACAGCTCACTTATGGTGAGATGGAACTTCATCATGTTATTAATAAACTAAACAATTTGAATTTCTTTATGTGTGCCGTTACACTCATTTGATTTGATTTCTCTATAAAAGTGTCTTTCTCAGAAATGGGCAGCACAAGCCTCAACAACGAGTCATTGATAACAGAAATACATTATCCATCATTAATTGCTATTTCAGCTTAATGTTATAAAATCAGAAGAATCATTCTCACGTTTTTGATGCTTCACTATTTTTTTTGTCACTAGTCTTTATCAGGCTATTTGTCCAGTTGGGGAGAAGTAAAATTATTTAACCATTTTCAGTAACTTGCATTAAACTACCTAGAAGGCTGCTCAGCTAGCAGGTGTTCAGCTGGATTCTGCTACCGCAATTTTCTCTGATGAAGTTCAGTCTGTCCAATAATTGTAAACCGGCTGTGCCTCACATGTCCTGAAGAGTGAAGCTGCGGGCTTTTTGATCGCCCCCTGGTGGGTGGCTGCAGTACAGGTCATAAACCCCACCCTCTCCTTGTAAACGAATGGGACTTGAGTCAAAAAAAAAATTACACTTCCAATACAATTTTCCGAAAAATGGTTTTGGTCATTTAAGGTAGTTGTTATCACGATTATATATGTTCATTTGTTTGTTTTTGTGATAAGTTGAATTTTAGCTAGTAATTTGATGCTATAAAAATGGGGCGTGTCGTTATGGTTGATTGGTACTGCGGGAGTTTGATACTGTGGCTCCACCTAACGACACTACTGCGCGGACTCTGGCTCCAAACAATCTCTACTACGTGGACTCTGGCTCTAAACAATCTCTACTACGCGGACTCTGGCTCCAAACAATCTCTACTACGCGGACTCTGGCTCCAAACAATCTCTACTGTGCGAACTCTGGCTCCAAACAATCTCTACTACGCGGATTCTGGCTCCAAACAATCTCTACTACGCGGACTCTGGCTCTAAACAATCTCTACTGCGCGGACTCTGGCTCCAAACAATCTCTACTACGCGAACTCTGGCTCCAAACAATCTCTACTACGCGGACTCTGGCTCTAAACAATCTCTACCGCGCGGACTCTGGCTCTAAACAATCTCTACCGCGCGGACTCTGGCTCCAAACAATCTCTACTGCGCGGACTCTGGCTCCAAACAATCTCTACTGCGTGGATTCTGGCTCCAAACAATCTCTACTACGCGGACTCTGGCTCTAAACAATCTCTACTGCGCGGACTCTGGCTCCAAACAATCTCTACTGCGCGGACTCTGGCTCCAAACAATCTCTACTGCGCGGACTCTGGCTCTAAACAATCTCTACTGCGCGGACTCTGGCTCTAAACAATCTCTACTGCGCGGACTCTGGCTCCAAACAATCTCTACTGCGCGGACTCTGGCTCCAAACAATCTCTACTACGCGGACTCTGGCTCTAAACAATCTCTACTGCGCGGACTCTGGCTCCAAACAATCTCTACTACGCGGACTCTGGCTCCAAACAATCTCTACTGCGCGGACTCTGGCTCTAAACAATCTCTACCGTGCGGACTCTGGCTCCAAACAATCTCTACCACGCGGACTCTGGCTCCAAACACGGACTCTGGCTCTAAACAATCTCTATTGTGCGAACTCTGGCTCTAAACAATCTCTACCACGCGGACTCTGGCTCCAAACAATCTCTACCGCGCGGACTCTGGCTCTAAACAATCTCTACTGCTCGAATTCTGGCTCTAAACAATCTCTACTGTGCGAACTCTGGCTCTAAACAATCTCTACCACGCGGACTCTGGCTCCAAACAATCTCTACCGTGCGGACTCTGGCTCCAAACAATCTTTACCGCGCGGACTCTGGCTCCAAACAATCTCTACTGTGCGAACTCTGGCTCTAAACAATCTCTACCACGCGGACTCTGGCTCCAAACAATCTCTACCGCGCGGACTCTGGCTCCAAACAATCTCTACCACGCGGACTCTGGCTCCAAACACGGACTCTGGCTCCAAACAATCTCTACCGCGCAGACTCTGGCTCCAAACAATCTCTACCACGCGGACTCTGGCTCCAAACACGGACTCTGGCTCCAAACAATCTCTACCGCGCGGACTCTGGCTCCAAACAATCTCTACCGCGCAGACTCTGGCTCCAAACAATCTCTACCGCGCGGACTCTGGCTCCAAACAATCTCTACCGCGCAGACTCTGGCTCCAAACAATCTCTACCACGCGGACTCTGGCTCCAAACACGGACTCTGGCTCCAAACAATCTCTACCACGCGGACTCTGGCTCCAAACACGGACTCTGGCTCCAAACAATCTCTACCGCGCGGACTCTGGCTCCAAACAATCTCTACCACGCGGACTCTGGCTCCAAACACGGACTCTGGCTCCAAACAATCTCTACCGCGCGGACTCTGGCTCCAAACAATCTCTACCGCGCGGACTCTGGCTCCAAACAATCTCTACCGCGCGGACTCTGGCACCAAACAATCTCTAATGCGTGGACTCTGGCTCCAAACAAATCTTCACTGCACGGACTCTGGCTCCAAATGACGTAATTTACTCAAGATGGCAGCAGCCATACTAAGATGCTTTGGCTTCACTTTTCTATAGTGGAAGGAAATTAAGACACGTTGTCCATCTTTTTTACATTCTATTTTGTAAACAGTCACCGGTTCCATCAAATAGTTAAAATGTTTTGCAGCAATGTGACCAAAAATATTTAAGACCCATCAAATCTGAAGACATTTTATGACTTTTTAAGGACCCGCCACCCTGATAATATTATTATTATGATTATCATGTTAAATATTATGTACTACAAAATTTTTAAAAATACATTAAATAATAAATAATAACAATCATCGTTATTTTTACTATGTTAAATATCATGACTAATTTAGATGTTGATATAGTTTTATCACTATCGGCAAATATGAGAAGTATTCTTACTTTGAACTCCTCCATGAGTTTCCGAATGGCTTTGCCACGTGCTCCGATGATGCGTGCGTGGACCCGCCGGTCCAGCCGGATGTCTTCACTCACCATATCCTGCAGTGCTGCCACAAGCTGCTCTATAGCTGCCTTGGCCTCGTTAGTATTCCTCTCATAACCCGAGATTAGAATTACATCCTACAGGAAGACAGAGTCGCGTGAAAAAAGGCTGACATGCAAAGAGACAAACAGGATGACAGG
This sequence comes from Carassius carassius, assembly GCF_963082965.1. Lineage (NCBI taxonomy): Eukaryota > Metazoa > Chordata > Actinopteri > Cypriniformes > Cyprinidae > Carassius > Carassius carassius. The sequence goes on along the minus strand of NC_081793.1, from coordinate 15,499,410 downwards.
TATGAAAGGTATGAGCTTCTTTAACCAATTTGGGTTAAAGATTGAGGAAATGCCCTTGCAAAAACATACCTGCTGCTCATCACCTTTGTCAGGGAATTGCACATTGACATCATAATCTTTGCGTATTTGAGAGATGACGGCTCCTTTGCGGCCTATAATTTTGGGGTGATATTTTGGGTCTACTGAGAGTGTCACCTTATAGCTTCGTAAGGCCTACAAACAGACAAGAAAACAATATATTCTATTGCAAGAAGTAAATCTCAGATTGTATATTAGCAGAGAGGTGTTGAGAAGAAGTTGTACCCGATCTTCCTGCTCGGCCTGCAGCTCCTTGACTCTCTGCAGCAGTCCCTGTTTGGCCCGCTCCACACTGGCCACCTGTCCTGTGATCTTTATGATATCTGACTGTTGCTCAGGCTGAGGAACCCAAATGTTCACCTGTACAGCACATTACAGTACACAAATTAATACTGTTATTCAGTAAGGATGCATTAAATTGATCAAAAATGAAATAGAAAACAATTATTTTAAATTGTAAAAAATATTTGACAATATTACATTAAAGACAATATTATGTCTTTACAGTATTTTTGATCAAATAAATGCAGCATGATGGTGAGCATCAGAGACTCCTTTAAAAAACACATTCTTGGGTTCACAAACTTTTGAACGGTAGTACAAATACAATTCAAAATGTCTCTACCTCATAGTCCTCCATCATTTTCCTTATTCCAGCTCCTTTCTGTCCTATGATGTAACGATGAAGGTCATAGGAAACCTCAACATCAATCGTCACAGGAACTAAAGCCTCAAATTCAAAATGGGATAAAAGAGAATGAAAACCAATCCATTATAAGACTAAAGAGACCACTAGAATTCCCAGAATTCCTTACAAGTAAAGCTCCACGGGCCATCTCACACTTTTCGGCCCGTCCCGTCACAATGATGATATCGCACTTCCGAGGAATGAGATCCGTATCCCCGTTCTCTTGAGATGCAGCTTCCTGAGCTGCAAGCCACAAATACAACACAGCTCGTAAATATTCTTTTCATCAATAAATAGGACGAAAGAAATATCTGAACTAATTTGAGTGTAAGGAAGAGACCTGCACACTCATCTCTGTCTGGAAATTTGATCTGAACTTCATGTTCCCGTGTAATTTGTTGTATTTTGCAACCTTTGGGTCCCATGACGGCTCTATGGTAACGCTGAGGAATCAACACCTCCACATTCACCTGTGATTCCTGATGACACATTAGCAGATAATGACAATCAGAAAGCATTCTAACATGGTTTCTAATATTTTTGTGGAAACCACGATACATTATTTTTTTCCAGAAATCTCTGAGTAACAGAAAGTTCAAAAGACCAGAAGTTATTTGGAATATATTTTTTGTAAGTGTACAGTACTGTCACTTTTGATCAAATAATTACTAATTTAGTAATTACTAATTACCAGAGTAACCCCAAACTGCCGAACAGTATTGTATATACTATTCATGGCGGAAAAGTCACTGCAATATGTATACATGGACTGGATATGGAACTCACAAGATCTTGGACAATCTCCTGAATGCGTTTCTTAGCAGCGTCAACACACTCTCTGGGTCCTTTGAGAGTGATATTGTCACTCTGTGTGCCCGTGCGAGGGAAGCTAACAGCTACACCGCCATACTCCTCCGCCAACTCTCTCAACACCTGCCCTCTCCGACAGACGAAGTGACGGTGATGCCGGGGGTCCACGACCAGACTGTCCTCTATCACGTCATCCTGAAATAAAAGCACAGTTGAGGAGGTGCATTCAAAGAAACACTAACTCAAATGCTTTTACGTTTTTTTCTGTCATACCAGATTTTTAATGAGGGTTTCCAGCTCTTTCTGGGCAAGACATACAGCCTCCTCTTTACCCATGATGGTAATGTGCTCCTGTTCTGGCTCATCTGGTGATGGGAAGATGATTCGTGCTCTGGTTCGATCCCGTACCCGTCGGATATTAGCTCCTCCTTTGCCTATCAAGAACTTGTGGTACTCTGGCTTTGCTTGGATCTCCACTGAGAAGTTGTTGACTTGCTGGTGGGACAAAAAAACAAATGTGTCACATAGACTGAATGACTCCAAACTTTGAAAAGTAGTTTTCTGCACTGCTGTCTTTTTTGCTTTAGATCTTCTCTCATTACTCACCTTCTCCTCCGCCAACTGCAGCAGTTGTTTCTTGGCTCTCTCCACCTCCTCTGCAGGACCTCGGATAGTGACCTTGTCCAGCCCTGAGCCTTCCGCAGGGAAGTGGATGTGAACACCCCCACACTCTTCCATCACAGAGCGCACCAGACTGCCCTTGGATCCAATCAGAGAGTTGTGCAGCTTGGCTGGGATGGAAACCTCAGCCTCCTTCAGGTTGGCCTGGGAGAGTTGAAAAATCAAAAGAGAACGTGTGAGTGAAGAAAAACTTAGAGCATTGAGAATTACACCCATAACACATTCCCTAGCTTCCTGTTTCTCTCACCAGCTCTCTCTGAATGGCGAGGATCCGATCTCGTGCGGCTTCACAGCTGCTCTTCTTACCAGTTATTACAATCATCTCCGAGTTGCTGTTCTCCATTGGGAGATCAATCTTGGTGTTGGTCTCCTCACGTATCTATATAGATTTACACAGCAACAAAAATTTCTCTCACTGAAAACAAAACAACTAAATTAGAACAATATTTAAAAAAAATAAATAAACTGTACTGTGATTATTTCTTCAGATACTGAATGTTATTTTTTAATATTCGGTGGCCACACCACAATACTCCACCACCAATGCTTTTAGTGCTTTTATGGTCCTTTTTTCCTAAAATTTCTCATTATGAGCAAGAGTTTTTATTGTTTTACTAGAACCAAATTTGTTATATAAAGCTGAACTAAAATAATGTATAAATTAGTGCTGTAAATTTTCCTCGAATTAATCATAATTACTCGCATATGAATATATTTATATTGTCATAATTTCACATTGAATCTCGGACGCTGGGTGCTAGAGGCTGACTCCAAAAGGGAGTAAATCCCATAGACTCCCCATGTTAAAATGCCAACTTTACAGCAGAAAAAAACATGTTTACAGTCTAGTACAAAAAAAGATTTTGGTCTATATAGCTAATTTTGCCCTTCATGACAACTGTGAGGGAGGTGAATTTTTTTATAAATCATTAGTTTAAATTATAGTAAACCTTAAATTTCTGCATAATTAAGGGCGTGGCCACTTGAGTGACAGGTGGATTGCTGCTGCTGGCACCGCTGTAAAGGTACGAGGGCGTGGCTTCAGCAACCAGCTCCCACCTTTTTGCCCATTTTTTTTTCCGCCATCTCGGCCCGCTCCGCCCACTTTGAGCTTCAAAAACGCTCTTCAGAAAACTCTGAGTGACGTCACGGACACTACGTCCATGTTTTTATACAGTCTATGGTCTTATTGTGCTTGATAGTGTGTTTATATTGTCTACTGTAACATTACCCAAAGTATGCCAGGAAAAAAATGGAAGCTGCATTATTTACCTTGAATATTTTTAAACTTCAACTAACTGAAATTAAAAACAATATTCAGTTTTGGACTGAATATGTCAACTTTACAAATCCAAAAAAAAAAACAATAGCGGTCTTTGTGTCCTCACCTTTTTGATGTTGGCTCCTCCTTTGCCAATGATGTTTTTGTGGAACTGCTTGTGGATGGGTACAGAAATTGAGAAGCTGCTCTCAACCTAATAACATGAACATAATTATCATTAAAAACATAATATAAAAAACACTAAACCTCAATGCCATTCAAAGACTTAACTTCCCAGCTGTCCAACAGATGATTTGACTTTAAAACAAAATGTGCTTTAACTACAATAGCATTGGAGGAAGTTGCCATCCGTGGGCTGAGTATGATAATTTCATAGCTATCTGATCTCATAACAGCTGCTCTTTTTGTGACCTTGCATTAGTCACGAAGCAAATGTAATTTGAGAGCAGGAAGGAATCAAGAGGAAATGACTCTTGTACCAGCTCAGCGATGAGTTTCTGCAGAAACTTTGCACATTTCTCCACTTCGTTTTTAGGCCCTCTGAGCTGTACTATGTCACTTTTCTGTTGCTGGTCTGGAAAGATGATAATGACCTGTGGAAATGAAACCATCTGTATGAAATCATCTTTCATGTAACGTGATGAATGTGCAGCAGTCTATAGATATTGGTGTGTTTAACAAAATGAAGCAGTGAGCACCTCAGGGAACTTGTCCCGTACTTCTTTGATCTTCTCTCCTTTCTGTCCAATGATGGTGCGGTGAAACTTCTGCTCTATTATCAGGTCTTTTGTGCGTTCATTTTCCTAAAGTATCAAACATGCCAGAAAATGACATCTTAAACCATGCGAGCTTCATTATGTCATAAGAGTGCTTTCCATAAAGTACGTCTCACCATACGTTGGGCAATGTCCATCAGTTCCTTGCGAGCGAGCTGTACTCCCTGAGGATCACCCTCAATACGAACCAGCCCACAGCGCTCTGAGTCCTGAGGAATCCGCACTGATACCTTATACTGCTCCTTTATCCGATTTACTGAGAAAAGCACCAAATAATTAATTAATCTGCTCTGTTCACTAAACGAATGAACTTTACTGTAACAAATATAATCTAGATAACTCAAAGGTCTCATAATCAGATTAAGTGTGCAACACAGTCATTCATTTTTCCCAGGTTCTGTGGCAGTGGCAACACACGAACTGTTGCATACTGACATTGTGCTCTGCTTGTAATCAAATAATGTGTAAAACCACAATTTGACTATTTAAACATTACTCTTCTATCTGTGCTATGAGTTGTTCTATCCAGACATCCAAAACATGACTAAAGTTTCAGACTAAGCACTCCATAAATGCTTTAGACCTACTGTTGGCCCCGTTTTTGCCAATGAGATGTCTGTGAAAACGGTGGTCAATGTTAATCTCGGCATAGTCCATTCTTGCCATCTGGAGGGAGGAAAAGAAAACACTTGAGGACTATACCTAAACTGTTTCTATTTCACAAATGCAGAAACCTGAAGAACAAACCATAACTGAAATTTGACAGATATGAAGCAACCATTTTTAGCAACCAGATTTCCCATTCGATCTTCATTTTAAACAACAACAGCAAAAAGCCTGATAGTAAGAGATCTGCGGGTTCTATTACCAGGTCTTTTATGATCTCCTGTATCTGAGCCTGGGCTTGTTCCACCTCCTCCGTCGGTCCCTCCAGACTGATACGTTCCTCTCCATCAGTAAACTCTATATGCACCTGATGATGACAAACAGCCACGTTTTATCCAACACCAGTAATACCCCACTCATGAATATTTTAAACTTTCATGTATCTTGAAAAAGGTGGTGGCTAACAAGTGGATTAATAGGACTATAGAGGTTGAATGAGACATCTAAAAACATCACACTATACAGGTAAACTCATCTACTCATGGTGTCGTGTTTATACTTGCACTCTTGAATATTCTAACTCTAAAACTTTTAAACTTGAAGATTTTAAATAAAGTTTGAAAGAGTTGACAGAAGCTTACTGGTGATGACACTGAACTGAAGTACGTTTATAGCGTTGTGCTTCTGACGATTGTATTTAGGCTTTAAAATGAATACGTTTGTGAAGATTATCTTGACAAACACACAATTTTGGAATCATACACTTTTGTTGGTCACAGGAGCTTATTCTCTGAAATAATCTGAAAGGCAATGTAAAAATCCAGCACTCTATTAACAGACTTCTCATTTCAATTTTCTATACCTTAGGCAGCTGCTGAGTAATGCGACTGATGTTTTGTCCTTTCTTGCCAATGATGAAACGATGGAGCCAAGCCGGAGCAATCACTTCCACCACGATCACACTTTTAGCCTGCAAAACACACAGGTGCAATGTAAAAAATTTGCATTCTGTTGAAAATAAGGCCAAATAATGGCAAAACTGACCTTGGCGTACACCTGTGTGAGAGCCGGACCCAGCTTGTCCGGTTCTCCTCTGAGGATGATGGTCTCAGATGCGGAGTCCAGAGAGGGCATCTCCACAGACACACCAGTATTCTCCAGGATTTCCTGCAGGGTGTTGCCTTTGGGGCCTACTATGTACTTATGTTGTGACTTCTTCACCTCCACTGAGATCGTGGTTGTTTTTCGTTTCTGCTTGTGCAAATTCAGAAGGAGGTCAGGAAATGTCACGAGATGCATGTTTTTGAAATACAAAGACTATTTGAAAAATACACAAAAAATCGTAATATTGTGAAATAACGGGTTCCTATATTGTGTTGCTTAATATGTTTGTGGAAACTGTGATACAATTTTTTTGTATCGAACAGGATTCTTTATTGAATTGAATGTTTTTAAATGTATTCCTTGCTTAATAAAGGTATTAATTTCTTTAAAACAAAAATTCTCACCTTCTCTTCATAGATGGCCCGGATGCGGGTAATCGCCATGGCAACTGCCTCCTTCTCGCCGGTAATGACAATCTCATCTTTGGGTACGCTGGGTGGTGGGATGCTAATACGAGCTCCGATCTCTTGACTGAGTTCTTGAACGAGTCGATTATATGCACCAGCGATGAATGGATGAAAAGCCTTCTCAAAAGACAAACGTTCGACGGCACGCTTATCCTAAAACAAACAGTGAAGTCATAGTGAGGCTCAATTAGAAATGAAACACAAAGCCTCATCTCATCTAGCATTAAAGATTACCTGCTCAGCAGAGATGAGCTGGATTTCATGGCGAGCTTTCTCTATGCCATCCTTGGTGCCGGTGATGCGGATGTTGGCGTTGGGATCGTCAGATCGGGGGATGGCGATCTTGGTGGCTGTTTTCAGCTCCAGCTCCTGCAACTTCTCCCCGTTCTTTCCGATCACAAACCGATGATGTTCTTTCGGAATAAGCACAGTCGCTGAAGCCTGAGAAGTTCAGCATTGAAATACAACTTTTAACACGGAGAAAAAATGAATTGACTAAGAAATGCAAGACTCAAACGAGCACCTGAGTCTGCAGTCGGGCCACAATCTCCTTCCTGGCTTTCATAACCGAATCCAGTTTTCCAGTAACCATGATGGAGAGGCCTTGGTCCTTGGCAAGAGACAGTTCGATATGTGCCCCAGTCTTTTGCATGATATCCAGGCACACTTTCGCCTCCTCACCTTCACCAAACTGACTGTTGTCTTTATACCGCCGCTCCTCCAAAGGGACATGGAACACCTGAAGGTGCAAAGGGTGAGGAAGAAGAAAAAGTGTGACAGGCCCTCATTAACAATGAAAAGATATGGTTGTTTGACAAGCAGCTTACCCGGGGGCCATTTTACACATGAAAACACATATTTTTGAAAACGGTATTCAAAGTGCAAGTTTTTGAAAACACCACCATTATCATTTCCGTTTCAACGCCCAAGACAGGAATCTTTGAAAACACTGAAGACATGCGTGTGCGTAGTATGTGTTAGGTATGTAGACATGCGCAGTTTGTGTCGATTTTAAAGGCAAGTGCAAACAAACATACACAATAATGGTGGAGTACATGGTACTGCTGTTGTTGATCAAGAGTTTGCTAACGTTTCTTCAGCAAAGTGTGGATTTACTTCACCAATATTACAACCAACAGTGGAGACACATCACATACAACATATAATTGTCACTTTCCAACAGGTACTGTTTACTACGAGTAGGGGTGCAACTGACTAGCTGCGCAAATAAACGCTGATAATGAACGTGGATTTGCGCAGCTAGTCAGTTAACAATGGCTCCGTGAAGTAACAGCTGCTCTATGTGAGATCACACACCTGATGGAATTTACCCCTGATTAGAGAACCGGCTTTACTGACGAGATGCACATCAATTATCAAACGATATTTATCGCGCACCCCTACTAACAAGGTGACAGCGCCACCTACTGGCCTAGGAATACTTAATACAGCATTTTTGGACGTTTTCGCAGATATGTGTAAACGCGGATCGTTTTGAAAATGTTGTTGTGTATACATGAAAATTTTTTAAAACACAAGGGAAAAACGTTTCCGTTTTTGACTACATTGGTTGTTGTGTAAACGTAGCCTCAGACTGAACAAACCTTCTATAGAGCATTATATATATGTTACCTGAGTGATAACGGAGGCTTTGATGGGTCGGATTTTGCTCCAGGCACCTGCTGGCTCACCGCTCTTCTCACCTGGAGTGCCCTTGTCCGGCAAAGGTGGAAAGGCTTCCAGATAGGTGGGTATATATGCTTCGTCTTCTGGTCCTCTACCTATTCACAGACAATAAGAAAAAGAACTGTAAAATGTACACAACAACTTTTCTTTGAATTATTACCTCTGCTGTCACGGTCAAAGATCATTGTGATACAATGACAACTAGCAAACAGCATGAGTGTCCATCCATCAGGGATGTGTTCAAAATCAAAGAGATGTGTCTAATACTAGCTTTAAAACGGTTCCAGTGTCAAATCATTAGTTTATATTATCTTTGCCGCTACTTATTAAGTATACTAATATTTATTCTAGCATCTTTGAATTCATTGTTACATCTATTCCTGCCATGACAAAAAATAAATAAAAAATCATATGTATTTTTGTAGAAGAATAGTTTCACCCCTAATTCTGCCACAGTCATCATACCCATGATCTCACTGTCCTTCAAGCCACTGCGGTGCTCCGCAAAACTCTCCTGAGTCAACACTGCCACAGAACTCATGTTTCAAGACCTGATCCGCTATCCTGCAGAGAGCAGGAGGAAGAGGAGGGACGTGTGGAGAGAAAATACAGAAAAACATAAACATAATAGTAGATAATATCTAGGCCAAACACACAGCCTTCAATATAACTAACTAAAAGAGCATATCTGTAATATACTACTTTCATCTGAGTGATGCTGAGCTCTATTCTCAGCGGTTTCAGCAGCCCAGCAGGGCCCCGGCACACACTGGCATCTCCCTGAGCCCAGCAGCATCTCTCTCCACCTGAGCTCTCCAATTAAAGATGCTGCAGCTGTGAAATCTGACGAAAAGCCTCGTGTGAGCTTGACTAATGTAACAATTATTGATCGTTGTTTAAAATGATAGGCTAACTGTTTAAACTTGTTAAATCTTTTAGATGCCAAGGACACCCAAATATGATCATATTCGTCCAAGGGACCCTAATCTAAAATTTCAAATGCATTCTTGTATCATTTAATTTCAATATTGTTTAAAAAATAATTAGGTGTCTCATTAATACATATTTTTATTCCTTACTGTACTCTACTGTTAGATGTAATATTTATTTAGTAATTTAAATATTTTAATCACATGTTTTTATTCATTTAATCAAACTTATTTTAATCAAATTTGTATTTATTTAAACATTTTTTTTCATTTATTTAAACATTTTTTTATTTTAATCTAATTTTTACATTATTTTTCTTTAAACTTTTCCATGGACCCCCAGCACTCCTTTGCAGCCCCCTGGGGGCCACCCCACACCAGATTGAAAACATCTGGTCTAAACCAGTGGAACTGTAAAGAAGAAAGATGTGACGATGAAAATTATTATACATACACACACACACACACACACACACACACACATATATATATATATGTATATATATGTATATATATATATATATATATAAATAATTTTTTTTTACATTTACATGTAGTCATTTAGAAGATGCTTTTTTTTTAATGGAATCTATCTATCTATCTATCTATCTTCTTACCCTTATAGTCACATTTTCTGTAAACAGTTTTCAGAAATTTTCACTGCAGCTTATACACCGCACACGTGCATTAAAAACAAGCTCTATTAAATTCTGTAAGTGCATGCAAAATTCTCATTTTTCAAATGTGCTTATCAGCTTAATATCACAATCATGCCAAAGACAGAGATTTTAACCCACCTGCAAAGGGTCGAAAACCAGAAAGTCCGTCCAGGTGGATGCTACTGAGAGCTGTTCAGTGTCGGTCTGTTTGTTCAGCCCTATGTGGGTAAGGTTAGCAAAGAGGGTTTGTAACCAGCCTTATGATTACATACACAGCATAAAAAAATAAAGAAAAAAAATATTGTGGCAAGTCCTCTGAGGTTGATTGGGGAGGGGGGCCGAGTCACAGTGGTCTGTCCTGTGGGAGGCAATAGCTAGATGTGGTGCTAAGGATAGGCTCCACTTCACTCTCAGGTGACTAGGTATCTAATTGGTGTGTGGGTGTTTGTGCTTACTGTAATGTGTTGGCAAAAATACACACACGCATTGTATTTACACATGGGATTGAAACATTTTACACATATTCATCTTAACACTCATTGAGAGAGCAAACTGCCCATGTAGTAGAATAATACAGTACATGTAATAAAACAGATATGGGCTAAATAGGCTTGCCAATATTATTTAATATTATGAGGATCTAATTGCCGAGTGTTAATTTGTCTGCTTTAGCGGTGATAAGTTTGTAGGGAAAAACGCCTTGTATACAAAGGTTTTCACAGCTTTTAAGTCTTGAGGGACCTATGCAATCCACAAATATATATATATATATATATATATATATATATATATATATATATATATATATATATTTTTTTTTTTTTTTTTTTTTTTACAAAACTTGCATGTTCAATACCAAAACAAAAAAAAATATAAGCAATTATCGCGATCTCCTGTCTATTTGCATACTATATAAAATGCATATATCATGCAGAATCCATATAATCTGTAAGCTCAGTGCAGTGTAAACAAATACTGGAGCAGGCTAACAACACTGCCTGACATATAACAGCGCGTTAGGCAATTAAAACGGCTGTTAAAATCTCGATTAGCAAAGTGAGGGAGAGACACATTATGTATCGTGGTGATAGTCTTGGTAGTAAATGTTCTAGACTGCAGAATATATATTCAGAATATCTGAGTTTAGCTGGCCAGCTAATCTGCTACATGTAACAGCTCGTTAGCTACAGAGCTTCTGTCTTTCTCTGCTTTAAATACGATAACGTTAAGCTGATTGCAGAAAACGCGGATATGTTCATTCAGTCAACAAAACGTTGCGATTTAAAGCACGTCTACGGAAACAAAAGCAACGGATCACCTTATCAGACAGAAAAGCCTAGCCGCTGGTCCGCTGACAGTAAACACTGCTGCTGAGAATCGACTCTCCAAATGAATCGAATCTTTGATTCATGAGATATCTGTAATGATTCAGAGATATTATTTTTATGTTTTATGATTTTTGTGTTTTTGTTTATTTATTTGTTAATTACATTTTATGTCTTAATAAATGTTACATTTAGGGAAACAGATCATTATTTGAAACGTAAATTGTTGGTAGGTGTACAAATGCTGTTGGATTGTACTGGATACTGACAAAGTAACGATAGTTTACTTTATATGAATGTGTCTCTTTCCATATAGAGAATATAATATGGCACAGAATATGGGTTAAAACTTTATATGTAGATATAAGCCTACTTTTAAAGTACAGTCGTTTTAAAGTAGTTTTGCTACATCACTACATTTTTTACTTTTCGGAGTGCTGTTTTCTGGTTTATCACGAATCATAGACTGTATAAAAACAGAGTGGAATGAGTGAAAAAAAGAAAATTTCCCTGTTGTATATTTTGGAAAGAGTTAAAGTAAATATTGTATCCTTAGTAAAAGATGAGATTTTTTTTTATCCCCTCATCAATACAAATTTTGATTCAAGATGAATGTAGAGTAATTTAGATAAGTCAATTCAGGGTTTCCAAACGCAGATCTCCACCTGCTTTTCAAAATAAAAGACTGTTCAAGAAGTTATTAATTAGAACTATACACGAACTATTTAATTACAACTCAAAAATAGAAATAACAACTTTATGATTTTTTTTCAAAGCAATAAAGAGATTGTCTCTTCAAGAGATATTTTTCAGCAATTATGTTCACACAGTTTAGGTAGTATGCTATATTTCATATATTCTCTGTTATTTTTTAGGTTTATAAACCCGTTGTTCATAGTAAATTGATGACCATTTCGTAACTTAATGATTTCAGGTTTTACTGTGCTTGATTCCTATAAACCTGACACACACAGCGCGCGCGCGCGCGCAAAGAGTCTCCGCTGGGTGGCAGCTAAAGGAGGATGTGCACAGGCAGAAATGGGAAAGGGTAGGGTGGGATTTGGGAGGAGGGGTAAACACTAATCACACTGTCTCAGTCCGGCTGTTCTTGTACACGCTCACGAGCAGGAAAACAAAGAGCCGGAGATGCGCGTGGATTTACCGGAGAGGACAACAAAAGAGAAAATATGAAAGTAACGTCTGATCAGATCCGTACGGTTCTGAAGCTCGTACTGGAATGTTGCGATCTGTTGCTGTCATTTTAAAGAAACGTATTAACATGGGTGACTGTATAGCTGTTCGTACACTGATGTGTTCATGTGTACTGTGAGTGTTACACCTCGCCACTCTAATGTTTTTATTTTTATGAGGAAGTTTGCTCTGGACACGTTTCAGGAATTCGCTTTTCTTTATGGATTATTTAGGAGAGCGAGACACATTTGGTGAGTAGTCTGGTGTAATATAACAGATATGACTTTTAGCAGCCTCAATTGTGAATGTAGTATATTTACTGCATCTTATCTTATATTTACAAATTAATGAACGATTCATTGGTTACATTACGTTGGATGGGCACATTCAGTTCACACAGCAGATCCTTAGGAATGTTGATTTATTTTTGGATTACATTTTTCATTGGTCCATTGTTTCTGAAACATTGTCAGAAATGATTATGTAAGAATTTAAATGTTAGGTCCGAGAACACAAAGGAATTGGTAATCCAATGAAAAAAAAAAAGAAAGAAATCCTAGTGGGGACTCTCCATAAGCGTGATGGTTTTTATAATGTACAAACCGTATTATATCGCACTACCAACCCTACACCTAAACCTACCTCTTACAGAAAACTCCCTGCATGTTTACATTATCCAAAAAAAAAACATTCTGTATGATTTATAAGCTTGTTAATGTCAAGTTCCCATAAGTCTGTGTGTACTCAGGTTTAATCCCCAATGGGATAGAAAAACATGTGTACACACACACACACACACACACACACACACACACTTGCTTCTATCGATCTAAAAGGAGAACTTATAGACATCTATGGTTTTACATAAAAAAAATACTGTTATATATATACTGTTATATATATCTCTAAATGATTCTCAGGAATTTGAAAGCTAAACCAAGGTTCACAACAGGAAAGGAGGATTCCATTCCCAAGATGTTTATAGGTGGGAGGGGAAGTGTCTTGTAAAAATTTCTGAAAAAAAAAAACTGCCCAGCAGGGGATACTTGGGTGTCCTGTTGCTTTAGAGGATGTTTATACCTCACTGAAGTTTGAAATTTTAGAAGGATGTAAAAATTACAAAACATTAACGCCCTTCTAATGGTAACCTTTTCAGCCCTCCTGTTTCACCCCTTGGGAAAGCATTTCTCTCTGGCTTTCTTTAATGTTGAGCTTTGTATGTTCAGGATATCAAATGAGAGCACGGCAGCACAGTATAGAGAACTCGACGGACCTGTTGAGTGAGGGGTGTAAATCAAGTGAAATCGGTGACGCCAAAGTTCAACCTGGCTGCAGAATTACTGACAAAGGAAGTCTTGTTGACACACCCTTTACCTTCCGAAATATACAGAATGGGTTTATTCCAAGCCAACATTCCCAATCAGTTCCATTCAAGTCGTTGGTATTGTTTTTAAATAAGGAGAAACAATATAAATGCCTAATCATATTACTTTAATCTCATCATGCGTTCCTAAGACATGCATAGACTTTTAGAATCCGAAAGGTCAAAGTACATGGCACTTGCAAACATTAAATACAAACACTTTCCAGGCTATATTTCATACTGTTTTCAGCATTCTTGTTCGCTAAAGTTCCAGTCTGATTACCAGTTCAGCTCCTATTCTATACAAAAATAAATACATTTAAGAGCAAAGTCCAGTATGTTTGAACCTGTACGGTTTGAGGTAAGTCCAGTACAAAGATCACTGTGCCTTTTATTTTATTTAATGAGTTACCAGATGGTAATCGTCATGACAAATAAATATGTAGTTCTGAGGACTTTGTCTCTGACTGAGGTTGCAATTACAGTACTCTTCATGAGGGATATGAAACTGAAAGAATGAAAACTAGGGCTGGACAATATATTGGTACTATATCGGTTATTGGCTGTAGTTATTTCTGTACTGTATATCAAAATATTGTGATGTCACTTGTAGCATTTAAAATGACTTATTTCGGTTTTAGTGCTTTAATTGTACAAAATAGTATAAATTTACATGAAATGAAAATTCCTCTGTTTTCTAAATGCATGTTTTAGATCTGAATAATTCATCTGCACGTTTCATCTGTTCAGTTTTCAGTTTAATCGAAATGCAAGTCTCCAATAATCAAGTCCTGCCTCTTCACATTCACACAGTTCACATTCATGAGCATCCACTTTTGTGTGCAATGCCTATTTTTCAAAAAATTCGATCAACAAATTGATACGTACAACCAAGTCACCACATTTTTTCATGTTTGATTGATTTGTTAAACTCAAAATTCTGTTTAATTGTGACTTTAACATTGCCCGTTTATTGTCAATATTGTCAAATTGTCAGTTTAGCAGTATTAGCCACAATTGTAATATATCAAATAAAAACAATGCAATGTCAGGTGTTTGATCAAATGATGGAAAGAGTTTGTTAAGGGTCATCAGTCTTGTTTAATGTCCTCATTATTTGTTACTGCAGGTTGAAGATTGGAGGCCCTCGGTGACCCTGCTGCCTGGCCTCATACTGGCCAGGTTGCTTTGGTTAAAACATCAAAACCAATCAAGATGTCTTCTCAAGAGTCTCCGCATCTGCCTTCAAAACCTGAGGTCAAACAAAGACCCCCGATTCCCACTAAGCCATCTAATAATACCTCAGACATGTCACCTGTGGAAGGTGCAACCTCACAGAACTCTGGGAATGTCAAAAAGATAGTCAACAAATTCAGCCACCCAGAGACTAAGATTCCAAGTGGAGATACAGCAAAGAGCACCAGCATAGAAGTGAGACAACAAAGAGCTCCTGCAATAAAGCCCAGACTCAAATTGAGAGGTTCTTCCCTCGCCAGCGATGGCAAGGCACCTCCTCTGCCTCCAAAAACCAGACAAAATCACAGTGGACAGAAAGACGAGGTGGACAGCCAAGAGAGACAAGAAGGAGCTTTGAGTGATGTTGATGGAGGCCGCTCAGGTATGGTGTGTTTACTTTCATTTTCAGGATTTGTTTGACTTACTTCCAGTTTCCAGGAATTTTCTTTCACGATATTCAGTCACAACATTTGAAATAGCAGTAAACTATTTAAAAAGGAATGGTTCACCCATATTTGAAATTTGCTCACCTGTAGGCCATCCAAGATGTAAACGAGAGACAATAATCCTCAAGTAATCCACAAGGCTCCAGTCTGTTAGTTTATGTCTTGTGAAGCAAAAAGCTGTGTGTTCTCCAGTGAATGAAAATTGCTAGTTCATTTCCAATTAAATTGATCAACTTTTTTTGTATTGGATGATTTAGGTAGTTTATTTTTTTTATTGCTAAATCAAAGAAGCATAATTCAGGCTTAACACATCGGAGGTCATTTTGTTGTTGGTTGGTCAGTAGGATTATACAGTCTGTGTCGCCTGCTGAACACATAGACAGATGGGGGGGGGGGGGGTAATAACCCCTCTTGGAGGTAATTATATTAAAACTAGACTACCGTTTAAAAATTTGGGGGCTTATTTTAAAAAACTGTCTTACGCTCATCAAGACTGCACTTAAATGAATAATTGGTGTAGTTTTTGTGGAAATTAACTCCAGAATTTTTCCTTTTTTTTAACTTGATGGACTCAACACCAAAAAAAACAAAAACAAAATATGATCAGTACTGCACATAATATTTTCTATATCATATGTGCAGTACTATATTTTGTTAGCAATTCAGTTGTAGATGTCTGCCTCACTAAAGACTTGAGACTTTTGTCTAGATTGTCAATACACAGTATCAGAAAGTCTGTTCCAAAGTTTAAGAGCCATAACAGGAAAAACCTTCTTTTTTTTTCTTTTTTTTCATAACATTCCTGTTGGACATCATCTAAGATTATAGTGTTCATAAAACTCTTTTACAGTGACAATTATGTGAACTGAGATAGTTTGAATGTCTTAGAGGCTTGAAAGTTACATGCAAGTGGACTTTAAGTGATTATTGGGGTAATAAACCAGTGTCCTACCCTAAAGTTCATACACTCAACTAGTCCAGAATCCAAGAGCTTAGAGCAGGTCATTCACTCACTGGTATAGTGAAATGGCAGAAGGGCTAAAACGAGCATTTGGCAAGATCAAGCAAAATGTATTTGAGGCGATTGAAGATCTTCGGGTTAAGGATGGGGAGGAGGGATCGACACAGCGCAAAGGTTCCATGCAGAAGTTGACGGGACTGATAACAGCAGGGTCGAAGGGGGAGGTGGACCAGTCAAAGCAGAAGCAGAGAAGAGATGGTAATCTAAGATCTTATACACTGGAAATGGGAAAGGATATGAAGCCTTTCGAAGAGCAATATAACATTTAGAGTACTGCAGAGACATTCAGTCATGGTACTACTAAGGGTTATAGAGTCAGTCTTTGCTGCAGCTTGTTTTGCATATGTCTATGTAAGAGCCAAAGATACTTAAGAGGATCCTTAAAGAAGAATCTAGTGCCTAAAGCAAGATTTTAGGAATGTACTCTTTGTACCCATATTTGTTTCATTTGGTTTAGAAAACTTTTCTGCTGTTTTAAAATTTGTTTAAATGTAATGAAAATGTCATGTGGTATAACCATAAAGTAAAAAGTAATAACATTTTTCTAACCACTTGAATACATCTTAATCTTGTACGTTGTAATGTAATTTTCAAGAAAACTCGAAAGGTTTGGTGTATGTTAGTGGAGATTGAAAAAAAACAATGTTTTACCTAGTGTCTTGCCTTATAGTTAACATAGCATTCATGACACAAACTAACCTTCCTCAGGTATTCTTTACTAAGATGTTTTTTTCTCTATTATAATAGCAGGACAGTTACAATCAAAATTATTCAACCCCCACTGGGTTATTGGCAATATGTACAGACTTTGAGCTGTTTGCAATGAACAGATCAAACAAAAGTATTTGAAATAGCTCAACACAGCAAATGTTTCGAGTGGTTTCCACAAAATTCAACTGAAAATACAACTCCTGCAGTCTCAAAATTATTCAACCCCCTGAACAGAATCCCTCCCAACAGCACAAATCTGTAAAACAGGTGTTGTCTCAAGCACACCTGATGCAATTAATCAAGGGCTTCATTAGTTGCACCAGATGTGCTTTAGCAGGAACACATAAAATACTTGAATTGGAAGAATGGTCCAAAAGAGATCATTGCCCTTCACAAACAATGAACAGGAAACACAACTAAAGTAAAGGCGCTAAATGTTTATAAAGACACTGCTGGAAGCATAATTTGCAAGTTCAAATATAAGGGAACAGCGGCTGCAGAAAAAGTAAGCTGTCATTGGCTGCAGCCAGATTTCTGAGAAGGCAGGTTCAGAAAAACCCTTGAGTGTATGCAAAAAGACCTGTGGCAAGACTTGGTGGCAACAGGCACTGAGGTTTCAGTTTGCACAGTAAGGCGCATAAATGCAGACGGTTTCCATGCCAGAACTCCAAGATGTTGGCTCTAATTTTACACAAAGTTACATAAATAAGCCACAAAAGTTTTGGGTCCTGTTCTTTGGAACAATAAAACAAAACTGTAATATTTTGGCTCGATGGATCAGCAGTATGTCTGGAGGAAGAAGAATGAAGCATACACATAAAAGAACAGTGCCTACAGTTAAGCATGGTGGTGGATCGGTGAAGCACTGGGGCTGCTTTGCATCCTCTGGCACTGGAAACCTGTAGCTGATGTCTTGCTAAAAATCTCATTTGCTGCAGCTCATAACAGCAAAAGGGTGCTCTACTTAGTACTAAAGATGCTTGCCATGAAGGGGCTGAATAATTTCTGAATAATAAGTGGGGAAACCACTTTGAAACATCTGCAGTGTTGAGCTATTTCAATTACTTTTGTTTGATTTGGTCATTTTAAACAGGTGAAAGTCTGTACATTTTGCCAATAAACCTGATTTGCAATGAGGGTTGAATAATTTTGATTGAAACCTTATATCATCCTGACATTTTTGACTTTATATCCCCAAAACTATTTCTGATTGATTTTTAAAACAAAAACATTTTTTATGTATTTCTGATAAAAGATAATGAGGGGTCAAAAAAATAACATCATGTTATTGACCCATCTTAAAGTTCATTCAAAGCCTTACCATAATCCATATCCTCTTCTAGCTCCTGATGGAAAAGAAGGCGGCAAACTGCGAGAAGAGCAGGATTCCAGCCCTCTTCCAGAGCCTCAGTGTGAGAAGAACTGCTGCTGTATATGTCACCTGCAGAGGCCTGGCATGAAGCTCGTATGGGTGCCAATAAGCGAGCTGGATGATGACGAGGATAAGGATGAGGAGATTGAATACAGTGACACGGAGGATCAGAACAAAAGCGGAGAGGGAGATAATGAAGACAAGTCAAATAAGGAGCCTGATTCTTTAAGCGAGTCAATAGCTGAAGATGAGAACAAGAAGGAGGAACTGCAAGTTAAAAAAGGCAAGTTTCAGGAAACTCGAAAACTTATAGAGCAGCAGCTGAGGAGGAAATCAGATCCTGGACCTCCAACGTTGATCGCCTCTGTTGTCCCATTTCCTCAGACTCCTTTAAACGTCCCCAAAGACCAGTCTTTGGAGGAGCCAGAGGAGTCCATCTACGATATTAGCCTGGAGGTGGTCATTCCACCAAGACCTCAGAAAAAGCCGGACACTGCAAGCAAGGACTCACCTCCGGCCATTCCTCCAAGGATGCCTTTAGATTACAGAGGTTCACCTCGCATCATTCTACCTCAGCCTCTAGCACGCCCTGCCTCCCCTCTGCTTCCCCCTAAAAAGTGCAGCCCACCTGCCAGTCCCCGACCACAAAGAGCTCCACCAGCACCGCCGGCCAAGACCTATGAGAACGGAAGACGTCTCAGCAGTTATTCTCTCAAATCTATAGGTACATAAAAACTTTCAAAGCAGGCATGAAATCAAAATGTACCCATTTTATGTTCTTTAAAAGAAGTCTAAATTGAAAATGATGTCTTAAATGTTCCAAACTGTGTTATTTGTTAATATTTTGAATTAGCTTTTATTTGTATATTTTCCTATTATTATTTATTTTCCTTTTAGCAATTTTGTTATTTGATTTGGTATTATTTTAAATATTTCTATTTAGCTTTATTTTTTATTTTAGTTCTAATCATCTCAGTACTTTCATTTACTAATTTTTTTTTTCAGTTAGTTCATGTTTTAAAGTAAAAAAAAAAAAAGGTTCTTTTAGTTGACATTGTTAATGCATTATTTACCAGAAACTAACCATGAGCAATACATTTGTTACAATATTTGTAATTTTTTGATGATGTTCATTGTAAGTTCATGTTAGCTCAGTTTTAAATAATATTAACAGATAAAACTTTTGATTTTAATAATGTATTAGTAAATGATCAAATTAACGTCAACTTAAATTGAACAAAATTCTTTAGAACATTATTGACCAATTTTTTTTTTTTATCTGGTATTTATATTTAATTTTACTTAGCTTTATTTCAATTGACGAAAAAGATTTGTAATGACCAATCCAATCCAATTAATCCTAATAGATCAAATCTCATCCTGTAATTTATTTCTTTACTTTTTAATATACTGTTCACTCAGAAATGCATTACATTGCAGAAGTAACATGTTTAAAGCATTTCAGACTGACATTGAGTATCTCTGTGTGTTTGTTTTATGGTACTTAATTGTTAGTTTCTCTTTTCTTGACATCAACAGATGAGAATGACAGTGCTGGGGCTGATGGGGAAAAATGTGGATCCACTGAGAAGTATATATGTTTATGTTTTTTTTATATTTCTTTCGTCTCTCAAACAGTTTCTGCTCTCTTAAGCATTAATATTGTAGTCACACAGCTGTCATATTTACTGTCTTTACTATGTGTGTAACTCAATCTCTGTCTCAGGTCTAGACCTCCACGAGCCTTTCCACATCTTCAACAGTCTGTTGACTCGGAAGCTGGGACGTCTGAGGGTATCCTTTTTTTTTTTAAATAAATAAATAAATTACCAGTTTTAAATTGAAAATTGTGATTTTAGGGGGTTGAGTTTAATGCCATATTTTCCGCCCCTTGCAGAGCTGTATCAGTTCTACACAGAAACATTTATACACAAGGAGATCAGGAGGACAGTATGTCGCAACATCAGTAAAACCAGCATGGACTTCCAGATGGACCCACACAATACATCCAGCCCAGAGAAAGGAGAAAAACCCAGATCCAGTAGTGTTCCAAATCTCAAGCAGGGCAATTTATGGCGGGAGCAGGCAGCAGTACGAGACAGTGGTGTCTTGCAGACCCTAAGTTCAGAGGAGTGCAAGTACCAAGAGGTGAGCAGAAATCCTCAATCAACATGGAGGAGAGCATGTACTTCATAGCAAGTGCTGAGATTTGAGGGTCAAAGACAGAATATGTGTTTGGGAATATGGAAAAATGGATTTGAGAGGAAAAGAGAAGAAAGAGAGGATGGAAATCTCTAAGATAAGACGGGATGGAAAGGGGTGGATGGGAAAGGAAGTACGAAGAGTGTTCATCTCACAAATATGTCCATATACACTACCGTTCAAATTGTTTCAATTGATTTAAAGTCTCTAATGCTCACCAAGGCTGCAGTTATTTGATTAAAAGTAAATAAAAAACAGTAAAACTGTCAAATATTACAATACAATCTTTTTTAAAATATATTTTAAAATATAATTTATTCCTCTGACTTTTCAGAAACATTTCTTATTATTGGAGAAATGTTGAAAACAATTGTACTGCATTTATTGGAAACATAATTTTGTAACTTTAAGGATGTCTTCAAAAGTGTTGATTGAATTTAATGCACTCCTAATAATGCATCCTTGTTGAAAAAAACAATATTATTTTGAACAGTAGTGAATTTAACTGCCTAATAGAAAATTAATGCAGTAATTAAGAACGTTACTTTTTTTTTTTTTGATAATTAATGGACATAATGCAACACAATTTGATTCTTATTGCTGTAATGCAATGTGTTTTTAAGCAAAATGTTGTTTTAATAAAGTATTTATAACTTTTTTTAAAATGCTGTACTACATAAAAAAATATGTATGGATGCATTATAGTAATAAGGGAATTTTGAGGGAAAATTTTCTCAATTGTTTAAAAAAAATTCAAAATGCAACAAAAAACATTAGTAAAAAATGTATTATTTTCTATATTCACTTTTTTTTCTTGTATTAATACATTACAAAAATGTAATAACACAATACAAT
This sequence comes from Carassius carassius, assembly GCF_963082965.1. Lineage (NCBI taxonomy): Eukaryota > Metazoa > Chordata > Actinopteri > Cypriniformes > Cyprinidae > Carassius > Carassius carassius. The sequence continues at coordinate 15,477,922 of NC_081793.1, read as the reverse complement.
GTAATACAATACAGAAGATAAAAGAAGTGAATGTGAAAAATTTGATCTATTACTGCAAATATAAAGATTTTACAGAACTGAATTGTAAGTTGCATTTAAATAATAGTTTTGTTTTTCCCTTCTCTGTGTGCAGAGCATGTTCGAGGTGATTACATCAGAAATGTCGTACCAGCGCTCTCTGCGTGTGATAACAGATCATTTTATGGAGTCAAGTGACTTGAATGACACTCTTATTAACATGGACAAAAAAACCCTTTTCTCGAACATTCTGCGCATCCAAGAGGTCAGCGAGAGGTGAGTGCCTGTGTGTGTAAAATGCAGTCATTTACAGTTGAGATTTGCTGAAATAGCACTGACTGAACCCTACAAATTAGTTTGGTTTATTGTTTATTACAATAATTAGAGTAGAAAACCATTAACCATGAAGTCTCAGGAGGATAAATAAATCATCATCATCAACTAAAAGTCAATGCAGTGTAGCCTGTAAAACAAGTCACAGCAGTCACAAACATTAATTTACAAATACCATTGTCTATTGATATTCACAGGTTTCTAAAGGACCTAGAGGAGCGTGTAGATGAGAGCATCATCATTTCTGACATCTGTGACATCATCCACTATCATGCCCAGCATCATTTCCCTGCGTATATCGACTATGTTCGAAACCAGATTTATCAGGAAAAGACCTACAGTAATCTCATGTGAGAAACTCATAAGTCTACACACAAGCTTTTATTTTATCGTCCATTTAAAAGTATTTTGTATTCTCTCAATTGTTGCTTTGCCTAATATCTGTCACAGGCAAACTAACACTCAGTTTGCAACCGTAATCACCCGACTCCAGGAGTCGCCCATCTGTCAACGACTGCCCTTCATGTCCTTCATGCTGCTGCCCTTCCAGAGAATCACACGCATTAAAATGCTCATCGAGGTGGGAGAATAACTCACATTATCCACGTTAGAATTCCCTTATTTTTAGCTTTCTATTCGTCATCCTGAAAAAAAAAAGTATCACACTTTCCACAAAAATACTAAGCAGCCTGACCGTTTTCAACATTGATGAAAGAAGAATGTTTCTTAAGCAACAAATCAGCATGTTACAATGATTTCTGAAGGATCATCTGTCACTGAAAACTCCTGGAAAATCAGTTTTGCCATCACAGGAATAAATAAACATTTTAAATATATTAAAAATTAATTGCATTAATATTTCACAATTTTACTGTATTTTTGATAAAAAAAAATGCAGCCTTGGTGAGCTTAAGAAACATCGTTCAATAACATATCTTAATGACCCCAATATTGTAAAATGTAGAACGTATGTACATGTTTGAACCAATTTCAAGCTGAGTTGTCTTAAAGTGATCCATTTTTTCATCAGAACATCCTAAAGAGAACAGCCGTCGGGACGGATAAGGAACAAACCGCATCTAAAGCTCTGGACTCTGTGTCCAAGGTAAACACCTTAAGGTCACCGTTAATACACCCTGTTTTTCCTCTCATTATAAAGCCCCTCCTCACCCACTGATCTATGATCAAACTAGACCTCATTGTTCTCAGAATAGCCTATTAGAGAGGAAGATGAAAGGAAAAGAGGGGGGAGAGAGAGTGGAAAACAAGGGTAAATGCAGCTCGGCTCACTAGAAATTTATGTTTCAGATTATAAAAGGCTGCCATAATTTTGTTAAGAGGCAGGGATTTTATAGCATTAGGCAAATAAAGGACTTTTTATCCATGAAGGAAGCAAAATAGGTCACGTTTAATGTTTGTCATGTTATGATGTATTCAGTTTCATTTGTCTGCATGGAAAGAATGTTTTGGTGTTTGCGTGTATTGTTTACGGATGTGTTGTCAGATGTGGTCTTAAAAAAAACGTCTCGCACATATCCTCACAGATCATTGAAGAATGCAATACTCAGGTTGGAAAAATGAAGCAGATGGAGGAACTGATTCAGATTAATGGCATGCTGGAGTTCGACAAACTAAAGGTGAGCAATGGATTGTTGTTTACAGCAGTGAGAACTGTAAAAAAAAAAAAAATTAATTACCATGATTTTCAGTACTGCAAACATTTTTTGATTAGTGACCTAAAATAGTGTAGAATCTTAATTATTACTTTTTTAACGTTTTAAAATCATAAAACGCTTTTTTTTTTAAATAAAAATCGTATTACATTTTTTTACTATTATATGTTTTTATTTACCTTTCATAATCATTATTTTCCATTAATCTAATCATTTGTTTAATCATTGAATCGTCTATTCAGGCGTTGCCGATTATCTCTCAAACACGTTTTTTGGAGAAACGAGGAGAGCTGCAGGAAGTAAACAGAGGAGGAACGTTCTTGAACCTCCGCCCCAAATTCAGCCCCGTCTACCTCTTCCTCTTCAATGACCTGCTTGTCATTGCCAGCAAGAAAAGGTAGAAAGCTGAAAAACCTGTTTGTTTTAAGGCTTTACTCTGTTTTATGAGGGTTACAAAACACTGCATTGTGTTGACATTCCATTTATTTGAATTCACTTTTTGATTATGGTTTATAAATAGTAAGACACCTTTTTGCAAACTATTTCATTAATCCTATTGTTTATAAATCAGACTTTACTCATTTATTTCTTCTTCTCTTTCCCTGTGCTGCAGTTCTGAGCGGTATGTAGTCCTTGATCATGCCCATCGCTCCCTGGTCCAGGTGCAGCCCTTTGGGGAGGACACAGCTGTCCCAAACATGGAGCACAGCTTCTGTCTGACCCTGCTGGAGAATCATCAGGGACGCCAGATGGAGAGAGTTTTGAAAGCTCCTACACAGTGCGTGCATAATTTTACTCAGCCGAGACTTTTTTTTCTGTAATTCATACATTTCCACAATTGGATTAAATAGTCAGTTTGACTGCTTTTAAAGACTGTATAGGTCACTTTTCTGCAATCTCTCCAATCAGATCGGACCTGCATAGGTGGTTGGCAGCATTCCCCAATCCTGACAAACCCCACAATGATCAAGAAGAAGTCATATATGAAGACTGGGGTAAGTGTGGCTGCTTATTTCTCTAAGCCGCTCAGGTTTATATTCATGTGTGACATGTCAGTGCTTGCCTTTTATTTCTCTCTACAGATAAGTTTCTTTCTAATCATATGTGTGTTTGTGTGACAGATTGCCCTCAGGTGCAGTGTGTGGAACAGTATGTGGCAAACCAAGCAGATGAATTAAATCTGGAGCCAACGGAGATCATTAACGTCGTGCGCAAAACCAACGAAGGTGTGTCACACTATACCTTCCGTTTATTGGAAGCACATCTGACATGTTTATTTATTTTTGTTCATCCATCTGACCACTTTTTGCCTTCTTTAGGATGGTGCGAAGGAATCCGTCTATCTGATGGACAGAAAGGCTGGTTTCCAGAAGCAAATGTACTGGAAATCACCAACGAGCACGTGCGGCGACGCAACCTCCGCGAGCGATACCGTGTTATCCAGGCTGCCGGCATTGTCGCCAGGACTCAAAGTATGCCATAGACTAAATCGACTGCATCCTGGCAGATTGAGAGTTCTTAAAATGGGAGGAGTCTTTTAAACTGGAGACCTTTGATACGGGCTCAATACGGATGGGAAGTGTTTTGAATGTATCTCAAACATCCTTTTCAGGATCAGATATATAATTCTGTTGGAATTAAAAAAGAAAGAAAGAAAAGAACATGTGAAAGTCACTTGTCTTTGTACAACGCAAAAGTCTCACTTGTTTAAGTAAATCTCATTGAAGTGTGTCCATTGTATTAAAATGTTCTTGTTTGGGATCCTCATATGGAATGTACATTATTTCAAAAACGTGTGTGTGTGTGTGTACAGGTATGAGTCTGTGCGCGCTTGTAATGTTTAGCGCTTCTTTCAAGAATGTCAGACTACTAAAATTCCAGTTAAGTGGAGCGGAAGGGTTAAATGGTGTTGGTTGATAACATATTGGTAGGTTGGTGCTCACATGCTCTGATCAGGATGTGTGGCACAACCGGCATGACTAGTCTTCAGTTTTTCATGTAAGCACTGAATGTGCCCAAAATCAGCTTGTGTTTACTACAAACAAAATGTGTTTATACTATGGTACATTAAAATTAAATGTTTTACACAGTTAGACTGATAAATCGATATGGTCAACCCAGACAAAATGTCTTCATGTAGTTTTTCATCATTTACTCACCCTCATGCCCTTCAAAACCAGTATAACGTTTTGTCTTCTGTAGACAACAAAGGGAAATGCTGCTCTTTTCCATATAGAATGACATGAAGGTATGTAAATGATGACAGATATTCATATCTGGGTTAAAAAGTGTTTCATGATCTGCTCCAGATATTAAAAACTGATGTGATTCATGATTATAATTTGCTGACTATTTGGAAATGGCACCTGTGCCATTAAAGCCACACCCTTGTTTTGTGAGGCTGTGCTTGGATGTGGGCATGGGAGTTGGTGTAGATGTACATTAAACTCTGTTTTTGATGTTAAAACATGATGGGGAGTAATTTTAACCCCTTTATAATTGCATCATGTCCTGTGAACAGTTTAACCCTGGAAAAGGAGTTAACTTTATTTAACAATGTAAAGCTTGACATATGAAATAGGCCTAATAGTCGTAAGGTAATAGTCTTTTTTTATCAAATGGATAATTTTTTTTTTATCGTGTATTGAACCATTGGACAAACTATATAGAAAATCTCAAATACAGTTTGCAAATCTACCACAACCTCTGAAGCTGGACATTGTTGTAATTATACTAAAAAGGGTCTTGCTTACTTTTACTTACCAAAACAACATTCAGAAAGCATGTAGAAGATTATGTACAACAGTTTTTTTTTCTTCTCAAAACATTTTAATCATTTTAATAATTTGAGGGCCTAGATGAGATCAATATGCCTCTGGCGCCATCTAATGGGCAATATACTTTGATTATTGCATTAATTAGGTTAGTTTGAAGCGAAAAAATATTTCTGTCATATATAAACCCAGTAGGATACTCAGTTTATTCTTTAAAAAGACTAGATGACAAAACATGCAAACATGAGAGGGCAGGAGTTTATACATATGAGCTAAAACATTTATTGTGTACCGATAATAAATAAATTGTGGTTATTAAAATTATTAAATTAATTGCATATTTTCTATAATTGTTTATATAAATTTTACAGTTCGATTTAAAAAAGTTATTATCATTATAATACATAATAACAAAGTTCGTGCTTTTATTTTGGTGGATTTTCGCTTCCGGTTTGTTGTGCGAGTCTTAGCTGAGAGCAGTCGCTAGGGGGAGCGTCTAGTCGTGTCGTTCTTGCGGAATTCATCTCGATCACCTGATAAACGTAGCAATGGCTGGCCGTGTGAGTATCACTTTATGATTAAAGTTGTTTTGTTGTCGCACAGAAGTAACTCATAATATCTACGGTCTGCTCAGCGCGTCTAGAGCTCAGCTCCATTCATTCGTGCTGTGTTTGCACACGTCATTCGCTCTCTTTGCAGTACCGGAAGACAAACTCCACATCACGTCTTATGACTTTTCAGGAAAACATTAACTTTACTTATACAAAAAGTCACGATAATATTTACAATTTTTAATGTGGACCCGACAAATGTCTTTTCTTTAAAGGCATTTGAAGAGTGACTTTGTCAAATGCACGCTAATATAACTGTGGCTGTTATTACAGATAGTTCAGTCAAGAGTGAGTGAGTTAATAAAATAGATAAATGCAGTTTTTTACAGGAAGCAAGGTTACTGATTTATGAATTTTCAACTTCCTAAATGAAAAAAAAAATACAATATTATGCTTTTAGTTTCTTTCTTTCTTTCTTTCTTTTTCTTCAAGCTTTGCAGTGTTTTTTTATATAAATCTATTTTATATAAAGGCTTGATGAGCAGAAGAAACTTCTTTCAAAAACATTAAAAATAGTAATGTTTCCAAACTTTTGGTCTGTACTGTGTATATATATATATATATATATATATATATATATATATATATATATATATTAAATCTAAACAACTGATTAAAATAAAGTCATTTTAAATACTAACATTACTTAAAATGAAAATGAATAAAAAATAAATTAAAGTAAAATAGAAATATTTTAAAATAACAAAATTACTAAAAATAATTAATTAAAAAGTACATAACCAACTGACTAAAACTTCAACAAAGTTAAAATGAAATATATACAGGAATATAAAAAAAATATATACAGGAATATACAGAAATATTATTACATTCTTTAAAAGCACATAAATAATACTTAAATAAAACTGGAGATCATAAATTACATTTTTTTTTAAACAATTAGATAGTTACTGTTTGTTATATGTTACATAGTATTTTCTTTATGTATTAATATCACTTTGGATATAACATTTTTGCTATAATGGGGAAAAAATAATTAAATGAAAAAAACAAAAAACAACAACATTAGATTAGAATATAAGAGCATACAAATTTGAATGTTCTCAAACCTAGATTTAATTTCAACCAAATTTACTGGTATAAATAATAATAATAGTAGTAATAATAAACAGCTTTTCAGTGTGGTCTCAACATTTTGGACCCAGCATAAGCAACACTAAGCTAATCATTCTAAGCAATATGCATTAGCCAGCATTATGATTACAGTCTGTATGTTTGAGGAGATTAGGTCTGGAATTCATCTCATGCTATTGGTAATACCACACTAGGGTTTAATGAAGAAGCGAGCCCTTCAGTAATCCTATAAGATCACACAGCATTACTGCATGTTCTCAGTATTTTTAAGAGCCAGCTCCAGCTGGTTAAACAGAGAGATTTGTAAGTGTTTGAATAAGTGAATATCAGGTTACAGAAAAGGTAATGGAGGAGTGCCTCCTTATTCAATGAGTGTTTTTCATGATGAAAATGAGTGAGTGTCAACATATAGGTTGGATTTTTTTCAGTAATAAAGCTTTCAGCTTTAGTAGCACCACCCATATATAGTTAAAAATGTCTGAAGTTTGTTGAAAAGTATTTCTGCATTCTTTTAATCTAAAATCTCTATATATATTTACATATAGTTAACTTCAACCAATGTATAAGCAAATATAGCCCAGTCTTAAACTGCAATATAGTGTATAACACCTGATCTAGACAAAAGGTGGCTTTTAGAAAACAGTAATTCATTAAAAAAGTTGATTGCGAATGTACAAGCTTCTGATTGGAAGTGTATATCAAGGCTGAAATGTCAGCTTCTGTGATTTGCTATCACTTCATCACTGTTGTGCTTTTCTTCCCTGTACAGCTAATGCAAGCAGCGAGATGCCCGACAGATGAACTCTCTCTCACAAACTGTGTGGTTGCAAGTGAGAAGGACTTCAAATCTGGGCAGTGAGTATTTGATGTGTAATGAATCAGAAAAGAGGATTGTCATTAGGTTTAAACACATACATTCAAAATGTCTATGTCAAAATAAAGAAATCAGAATTATATATATATATATATATATATATATATATATATATATATATATATATTTATATAGTCTTTTATTTATATATTTAACTTGTTTGCTTTAATTCTCTCTAGACATTTGACCATTAAAACCACACCCACTCAGAAGTTTGTGTTCACGGTGAGAACGCACCCAAGCGTGGTGCCAGGAACCATTGCCTTCAGTCTACCTCAGGTACATGTTTGCGTCTTCATTCCACAAAGGGTTCTCTAACATCTCGTGACATATGATATACTCTGAATATATCACCATCTTTATGCCTTCTGTCTTGTGAACTGCATAAGTATGCAGATGTACAATGATGTACTGTTGTTATCAGCATGCTTGTTTCTTAATGTCTTGCATTGTTTTTGCCTGCGTCTCGTTCATCTGTTAACATGACAGCAGCAAGACTTCTCAGGTACTACAGTAACGTTCTCACAGTGGTCTTATTTTATGGCACGATGTGATATTTTATAAACAAGAGACCAAGGATTGAAACACAACTAGAGAAAAGTACACAGTTTGTTGTTAGTGTGCTCTAGTCTATAGTAAGACAAGCTAAAAAGAGAAAGTTGTACAAATGTATTGTTTTGGCTTTTAGCAGTAGGATTTTCCAAATAATAATTGTGTGGCTGGTAATATGTTAAAAAACATAGTCTAAATTGTAATGATAATAGAAACTCATTGTTCTGCTCTCTGTGTCATAGAGGAAATGGGCTGGACTCTCTCTAAACCAGGATGTTGAAGGTATGGGTACCGATTTACTGATTTGATTGGCTGCAAACTAATAGTGCAATAACTCAGGGAGACAGTTTTCCTTTGTTTGCTGTGAAATTATGGATTATAATGTAGTGTGATGACCCTTTGGTTGGGTTGGAGAGATGGAAGCACAATAGATGGAGCTAGTGGAAAATAATACATTTTTGGAGATTTATTTTGGCCAGTTAGAAAATTTTGTTTTCAGCTGAAATAATTGCCAGTTAATTTAGCTAAAGCAATGTAGAAAGTTCTTATTTGTTTTTAATTAATATGTAAGTTACCCCAAGAAATACGCAAATATATATATATATATATATATATATGTATATGTTGAAAACAGTTGTGCTGCTTAATATTTTTGTGGTATATTTCAGGATTCTTTAATGAATAGAAAGTATAAAAAATTATTAATATTTGATTGTGTCTTCAGAGAATAGAAATATAAAAAAGAAAAAAAAAACACATTTTGCTAACACAAACATTTTGAACAGTAGTTGACATTTATTGGGAGTAGTATTGTTATAAGTTCCTAGCGCAGGTTTCATGCTGTTGAATTGTTTTGGAAAGACATATTTCCCACAAAGTCTTATTTCCATTCACGTCATATTAAATATGTCGTCTACCCTGACTAACATCTATAGTATATTTCAACAGTGAGCGTTGTCTTATTGTTGTCATGTTTGCAGTGAGTGTCTACAGCTTTGACCCTTCGAGACAGTATGTGGGAACCATGACGCTAGAGATCGACTTCCTCCAGAAGAAGAGCGTTGACAGCAACCCTTACGACTCTGATAAAATGGCGATTGAATTTATCCAGTTTTTCAACCCACAGGCCTTTAGTGTGGGCCAGCAGGTGAGCTATCAAAGAGCTAACAAAATGAATGTCATACCCACACTTAATGAAGTCTGAGAAGTTTTATATAGTTTGGGCATAGTTACACATTAAGCCTGTATTGTCTTCCTGACAGTTTGTCTTCAGCTGCTTTGACAAGCTTTTTTCACTGGTCATAAAAGATATCGAGGCCATGGATTCCAGTATCCTTAGAGGCGAGCAAAGCTCTAGCAAAAGACAGAAGGTAGCTTTGTATTGCTTACTCTAAAATCATGCTGATTCATGGGTTAATAGAGATATGGCTTAAACATGGTATGTCTCCGTTTTTCTTTTTCAGATTGAGATTGGTCTGTTGCATGGCAACAGTCAGGTGATTTTTGAGAAAGCTGAGAGCTCATCTCTCAATTTGATTGGTTAGTGTTTAACTGGCAAACACAGCACTGATACAGTGATTTCATGTCTGTTCAGTTTTATGATTATTATTAAGTTTCCTTATTTTAAGTAGTTCCTATTAGTAGATAGCAATGTCAGAAAAACAGTATGGCTTAGTTCACCCAAAAATGAACATTCTGTCATCATTTACTCACCCTGATGTCTTTCCAAACATGTATGAATTTCTTTCTTCTGTTGAGAAGACTTCTATTGTGGAAATCAATGGCTACCGTCAACTGTTTGGTTACCAGCATTCTTCGGAATATTTTCTTTTGTGCTCAACAGAAATAAGAAACCAATACAGGAAGAACTTGAGGGTGAACTTGATTTTTTTTTCAACATCATGTTGTCAAAAGATTTTCGGTCTGACTGCTAACAGTAATAGATGGAGCTGAAAATCTATTTGAAAGTATTCTGAATTGGTAATTCATTCTTAATCACACTACATTTGTAAAAAATTTTATTCATATTTGACTTCACATTTTTGTATCTAGCGGTGTTAAAGTAGATTGAGGGATAGGAAGTGTAAAACACATTTTGTAAACAAAAGTAAAAATAATTTAGGTTATGTGTTGTCCAATGACTCAATCTGTGGCATCAATTCAGTTCAATTCATATGCTTCAAATAGTGTAAAAACCAAACTTCACCACTAGATGACAGCAGAACACAGGTGGTTTTACCTCAGCTACCTTACTTAATTGTTATCTCTATTAATATGTTTTATACATCCCTTAATATTTTATATAAGTATGTAATTTCTTTAGTGTTCCTCAGCAGTCTGTTTTTGGTCATTTTTCTCCAGGAAAAGCAAAGACCAGAGGTTCTCGGCAGTCCATCATCAACCCAGACTGGAACTTTGAGCGCATGGGCATTGGAGGCCTAGACAAGGAGTTCTCAGACATCTTCCGTCGGGCCTTCGCCTCGCGAGTCTTTCCTCCAGACATAGTGGAGCAGATGGGTGAGTCTTTTCTCTCCTTCTGCCACTTTGAAGCGAAAACTGTACAGCTATGATAAAGATTATATTTACATTGTAAGCAACTAACTTCTTGTGTTATAGCTCACGTTGGGTACCAAGTAAACCAGGACCACAACCTAGTTAGGCCATGATGCCCTTGTCTCTCTTGGAAAGATATGGGCTATATCTCCTCTATCTGTTTTTTTTTATTATTTTATTATTTTTTATTATACATTCCTCTCAATATAAGTGGCTAGTGAGGCAGAACACAGCGTTTTGTGGGCAACATGAAACACATAGTTTGATTGACAATTTACAAAACCAAAATAAATGAGAGGATATTGTACAGTGTTAATATTGGACAGACAGCTCTCAGATCCTCCCAGCACCTCATTCTAACTGTAAATGACATTGAAATGAAACATCCTTATGTTGCGTTCTGCTTTGCCTCTGGCTCACGGTCAAAAGCCTAGTTTAAATTCTATTGTCAGACTGCAGTCTGATTGTGTGTTTATGATTTACCTTCACCCATTAAACAGATAAACATTTGTTTAAGATGCTATCCAGCGGACAAATTCCCATCAGATTGACTCCTGCAGTGAAAGTATTATAATCATTTGCAGTTGAAGCATTTTTACACACTGGGTGTCTTTGGCTAATAATTGCGAACAAGTGTTCTTACTCGTAACTAAAAACATTTTCTCACACAGAGTTTCATACAGATGCTCAACAGGTGCTCATGTTGATGAATCCTGAACGAGGAAGTGCATGTCACAGTTAAAACTTAGCATAATGCATGGCCAAACCATCTCCATATATTGGCTTTTCACACAACATAACCTTTACTGTATGGTGTTATTTTACTGACAAATGTCAAGAGCGGATTGTTGTTGTGCGAAAGTACATTTATACAATGCACGAGCACGCAGATATTTCTTTTGCTCTCCCATAAAACCAGTTGCATGCACTTAAAATATGTCCGTTGCAATCACAAATCTCTCTTCTCGCTCGAAGCTTGCTCAAACTGTGTCCTGTGCACTCGCAAATCTCTCCGTAAATCTCTTGAGCTAGAAATGAATTCTTTTCACTCCTGGATTAAACGTTTTAAGTCAGTCTGGCCACTAGGGACCTACTACAACTTTTGAAACATGAAAACCCTTTTGGTGAATTACTGTAATTATTTGCATGAAAATAATTGTATACTTTATGTACAGTAGGGGAGTTATTGGCAACATTTCAGCTGTAGTAAGTCAATCTGGCCACCAGGAGCCTACTACAACGTTTGCAATATGATAAAAATCCTTTTTTTGTGAATTACTGTAATTATTTTCATGAACTTATTTGTGTACTGTAAGTACAGTAAAGGAGGAATCCACATAATAAGTCTGTGTGCTCACTAGGCATGTGCTATGAACGTTTAAACATTAATTTGTATGATTTTATTTGACTTCGTTTTGCACTGTGAGTGGAATTGGCAGACTGTCCCTGAAGAAGCCTAGAGGAATATGCAGCGAATATTAAATCTAAAACTAACTTTACAGCACTGTTGTATTAATTTACATTATATTAATATACAGCAATGCGTTCATGACATTCATCAGTAAAATAACACCATAGTACTACTGATGCAGTTGTGGTGTACAGTTGTGGCCAAAAGTTTTGAGAATTACATAAATATTAGTTTTCAAAAAGTTTGCTGCTAAACTGCTTTTAGATCTTTGTTTCAGTTGTTTCTGTGATGTACTGAAATATAATTACAAGCACTTCATACGTTTCAAAGGCTTTTATCGACAATTACATGACATTTATGCAAAGAGTCAGTATTTGCAGTGTTGGCCCTTCTTTTTCAGGACCTCTGCAATTCGACTGGGCATGCTCTCAATCAACTTCTGGGCCAAATCCTGACTGATAGCAACCCATTCTTTCATAATCACTTCTTGGAGTTTGTCAGAATTAGTGGGTTTTTGTTTGTCCACCCGCCTCTTGAGGATTGACCACAAGTTCTCAATGGGATTAAGATCTGGGGAGTTTCCAGGCCATGGACCCAAAATTTCTACATTCTGGTCCCCGAGCCACTTAGTGATCACTTTTGCCTTATGGCACGGTGCTCCATCGTGCTGGAAAATGCATTGTTCTTCACCAAACTGTTGTTGGAAGAAGTTGCTGTTGGAGGGTGTTTTGGTACCATTCTTTATTCATGGCTGTGTTTTTGGGCAGAATTGTGAGTGAGCCCACTCCCTTGGATGAGAAGCAACCCCACACATGAATGGTGTCAGGATGCTTTGCTGTTGGCATGACACAGGACTGATGGTAGCGCTCACCTTTTCTTCTCCGGACAAGCCTTTTTCCAGATGCCCCAAACAATCGGCAAGGGGCTTCATCAGAGAATTTGACTTTGCCCCAGTCCTCAGCAGTCCATTCACTATACTTTCTGCAGGAGATCAATCTGTCCCTGATGTTTTTTTTTGGATAGAAGTGGCTTCTTTGCTGCCCTTCTTGACACCAGGCCATCTTCCAAAAGTCTTGGCCTCACTGTGCGTGCAGATGCGCTCACACCTGCCTGCTGCCATTCCTGAGCAAGCTCTGCACTGGAGGCACTCCGATCCCGCAGCTGAATCCTCTTTAGGAGACGATCCTGGCGCTTGCTGGAATTTCTTGGACGCCATGAAGCCTTCTTTACAAGAATTGAACCTCTTTCCTTGAAGTTCTTGATGATCCTATAAATTGTTGATTTAGGTGCAATCTTAGTAGCCACAATATCCTTGCCTGTAAAGCCATTTTTATGCAACGCAATGATGGCTGCACGCGTTTCTTTGCAGGTCACCATGGTTAACAATGGAAGAACAATGATTTCAAGCATCACCCTCCTTTTAACATGTCAAGTCTGCCATTCTAACCCAATAAGCCTGACATAATGATCTCCAGCCTTGTGCTCGTCAACATTCTCACCTGAGTTAACAAGACGATTACTGAAATGATCTCAGCAGGTCCTTTAATGACAGCAATGAAATGCAGTGGAAAGGTTTTTTTGGGATTAAGTTAATTTTCATTGCAAAGAAGGACTATGCAATTCATCTGATCACTCTTCATAACATTCTGGAGTATATGCAAATTGCTATTATAAAAACTTAAGCAGCAACTTTTCCAATTTCCAATATTTATGTAATTCTCAAAACTTTTGGCCACGACAACATGCACCAAGATCTTTGTATAAAACCTTTTATTTGGACTAAGAATATTTTTGATCATGTGTTGGACTTCTCATAAAGCAGTTGAGCTATAACTTTTTGTTACTCTGAAATTAAACTTTTTGTGTGTGTGTGTGTGTGTCGCTTAGATGTTTAATGTCTAATAATACTTTTGCTAAATATTTCAGCTTAACACAATCCATCTAAGGCCACGGAAAGTCTGTGGTTTTTACATACATGTGGTTTCAGTTGGTTTATCGTAACTGTTACCACTCAGTTCTGCACTTGGCAAACTGTCAAGCATCACTGTTACTGTTGCTCATTTTTAAGATTTCAGAATTTGAACAAACCCAGGATACTCTACTCTAACCACCCAGTACACCTATAAAGCCACCTACCAAATGCTTAGCAACAAACCAGAACACCCTAGCAAGTAGCAACCAACAACCAGAGACCTATTAACCACTTAGAACACCCTAATAAAGTAGATATGGCCAGCCTACTAACCAGTCTACCCTAAAGGCCAATTCATTCTCCACCAACAGATACAGGCCAATGGCAACAGCTGACCAACTAAAATATGCCAATCTAAGATGTTCCAAGACCCTACAAACACTGATTCAACATGTTCAGTCAGTGAAATCAAGCACCAACCAATGCCGACGGACACAGACATGGGTAACACACTGATCCAACAAAACCCGACAAATGTTTCTGTTGCCGTTTGTCAGCATCTACTGGTGCAGTGTGAATTAGCTTTATCAAGCACCTACCAAGAGCCTAGTATAGATTTGATTTTGTTTTTCAGTTTTTTGTACCTTTCAAATTAGGTTTTCTTGAATGACTTTCACAACTGTTAATTTTCAATGTCAATCAGTTCACAGTTTAACTTTAGAGAGTGTTTTGATTAACCCTGTAGAGGAAAATGCTTTTATTATTCCTGTAAGCTGCCAGATGACTTGATCATGTATACACACTCACACACACATCCTTCAGAGTGTGTGAGCGAGCGAGAGATGACCTTTGTGGTGTGATGGCGGCAGAAAACGGCCTCTGGCTCAGGCAGCTTGCTGCTCTAATGAGATGGTGGGTCTTGATAGCAAAAAGGTGGGCACCTAATTGGGGTTGGTTTTGGAGCCCAGGTGCTGAAGGAAGGTGTGGGTGTGTGTCTGAGTATGTTATTGTCTGATTGCGCTTGGGTGGGAGTTTACACCAATAATACCCAGTTTCTCCCAAAACTCCCACCAGCTAAAGGTCATTTCAGTCTGTCCGGCCACGGCCTCGTTCTTCTCCTCCGTGAAAAGTCTGTCATCAGGTGTAAATGGCCGTGCTGATTCTCATCTCAGGCCTGCTGGTTATCTCCAGCCTTCCAGCTCTCTCCAAATGGCAGCCAGCAGATGTTGTTAACCAAAAACAGGGCTCTTGTCTGAGAAATGCCATTGCTGGTTAAAAAGACCTCTGTGCTTCTTTGAAAACATTTGTATTAGACACTTGGCCATACTTGTTGTTATTATATATGGGATAAGATTTTTTTTTCTTTTTCAGCAAGGATGACAGTAGAAATTGACAGTACATCATAAGAGCATAAGAGACTTCTTTAAAAAACATTAATAGTAATCTAACCAACATGCATGCAAATATATGGCGTATAAAAAAAGAAAAGAACTTTACACCCCACAATCCCTTTCTCTTTCTGTAGGCTGTAAACACGTGAAGGGGATCTTGTTGTTTGGGCCACCCGGCTGTGGTAAAACCCTGATGGCGCGTCAGATTGGTAAGATGCTGAATGCCAGAGAGCCGAAGGTGGTCAACGGGCCAGAGATTCTGAACAAATATGTGGGCGAATCGGAGGCCAACGTCAGAAAGCTGTTTGCTGATGCCGAGGAGGAACAGAAGAGGGTAGGAAACCAGGAAAAAGAATAAAGGGAAAAAATGGCGTTTCAAGCTAATTATTAAACATTAAACACTTAGGAAAACCTCAATACGTCATGCACTTCACAAATCAGTGTTATCTTAGAAAGGCCATATGGATGTTTTGCACAACCTTACATTCATCTGGCTCTGTGACTGAACCCACTGATATCTGACACTTTAAAGAAAGGCTGCTCTATTAACAGTCAAAAAAATCATGGCAAGCAACTTAGCTTTGCACAAAGGATGCTGTTCCCAGTTTCGGGTCCTCCAGCAGCTCTACAAATAACTCCAAATTGCTGAAATATGCTTACTGAATTACTGTAAATGGCCTAGTGTTTGCTTAGAAACATTATCATCGTTTGTTTTTTTTCCTAAGGGTGATATGTCATGAAGTGTTGGCAGTGAACTGCTGGTTCTGGCTGTGCTTGAGTGTGATGTTGTGTTGGTAGACTGTGTGACTACATGACTTCGAAGAGCTCACTCGTCACCTCTTAATGATAGTGTCCAGCTATCTCTAACCCCTCACCCTGACTCATGAGAGGCCATGCACACTCATATTGGCCTCCCATCTGTGCTAAATGTTAAGACCTAGCCTCTGACAGCCTCCTAGATGAAGAAGATAACTCTTAATTGTAGGCCATTGTCACAGTGAGTTCATACAGTCGCAGTCCATTCACCAACCTGGCATTTAAGCAGGGAGCTCAAGAGATCCTTTTTTTAAAAGGATACTCCGACCCAAAATGAAAAATTCCAAAATTGCGTTCCAAACCTGTAAAAGTTTTGCTCGTCTTCGGAACACAATTTAAAGGTGCCATAGAATGCATTGATACAATAGTTAAAATTGTTCTCTGATGTCCCCAGAGAGCGTATATGAAGTTTTATCTCAAAATACACCACAGATAATTTTTTGTATAGCTTGTTGAAATTGCCATTTTTTTGGGTATGAGCCAAAACGCGCCATTGTTTGTGTTCGTCCCCTTTAAATGAAAATGAGCTGAGATGAGTGTGGAGCAGGCCTCAGTTTTCCCACGGGTTTAAGCCACACCTATAATGTGATATTTAGACCCTTAAAATTAGAATTTTACCAGGGGAATTCCTCTTAAAATGTGTAGTTTACCCCACCGGAATGCGATATTTACCAGGGGATCCCCCTCAAAACGTGATTGGGCTAGATTTGAGTAGCAATTGGGCGGGATTTGTTGTGAAAACCTGGCAACCCTGGTGGAGCTTCAAGAGCATATGCTTGTGGGCATATCGGTGTTACGGTTTAACTGGTGATGACCGTATTCCTATTTACGAGCATTGTGGTAGCACATGAAGAAAGCATTAGTGAAAACAGGCAGAGACAATGGTAGCTTTAGCAACATTAGCCTTAAAGAAAGATCTTTTGAAAAACAAAATATGATGCATGATGCTTACTTTGTCTGTAGTCTGGATGTTTGTTTGTGCATGAAGTTTGGTATTGATCCCTTTTTCAGAAGCAAACTTTGCACAACTCCAGCGCTGAACTGACCCTCACAAGTTTGTGAGGCAGTCACAGAACTAAAATGTTAGCACAAATGTATAGAGCTTTTCCGGGACATTACCTTCAAAAATTTTAATTAATCACCATGTCCTCAGCAGCCTATATAGACTCCTATGTTCATTGGTGCATCCCAACACACAACACTTGGTTGTGTGAATGGTTCTTTGGCGCTGACATTGTATCTCCAGCACTTACAGCAAGAGAACAGTAATGGCGAACCGCAGCTTCTCATTCACGGCTGTATAAATGCTTATAGGACAGAGAGCAAAAATGAAACAACAAAAATACTTATTGTATGCGAAAATAACAAAAATAACTGCTTTATTTAACAATTAGCCTCCTCTGTATTGCTAAATGCAAGCAGCTTACGCTTTTTTGTGTCAGCTGCGACACAAGGAAACCTTTAATATTATTATATATTCACATTTACAAATGAACATTTATATGACGGTTTTGAAATTATGGCTGCAATGCTATAATTCTTTTTGGTTTTTGAAGTTGGGGGCCAACAGTGGACTGCACATCATCATATTAGACGAAATTGATGCCATCTGTAAACAACGTGGCAGCATGGCGGGCAGCACTGGGGTCCACGACACTGTAGTCAACCAGCTACTGTCTAAGATCGATGGTGTAGACCAGCTCAACAACATCCTGGTCATTGGTGAGAACTTCCTGTGAGATTAGCCAGCATAAAGAATGGTCATGCTTCATCTTTTGTTCATTGATTTGGTTTTGTTTTCATTATTAAATCATACTTTATTTAAGGAATGACCAACAGGCCTGACCTGATCGATGACGCCCTCTTGAGGCCGGGTAGACTGGAGGTCAAAATGGAGATTGGTGAGAGCTACATTAGCCATCATGGCCCTGCTCAATAAAAGGTTGCATATTCTAAGTAGCCTAAACAGCTGTTTAATCATTTTTCTCCAGGCTTGCCTGACGAGACGGGCCGTATTCAGATCCTGAATATCCACACGGCAAAAATGAAGCAGTCAAACATGCTGGCCAAAGATGTTGACATAAAGGAGCTGGCTTTTGAGACCAAGAACTACAGTGGAGCAGAGCTAGAGGGGCTTGTCCGGGCTGCCCAGTCGACTGCTATGAACCGTCACATCAAGGTCTGATCTCATCACCTCATCCACAATGCAACACCACAATCATAACTAATTATGGCTGATTTAAACAAAATCAATTCTGAACTCTGGTTGGAACTTATCTCAAGTTACAAAATTGGTTTATTATATAAATAAAATGCTGTTTACCTCCGATTACAGCAATGTTGCGTTACACATTTGAATACCATCTAAATGCTGTGGTTTTTATATGAATACAAGAAAATATTGTTTCAATGCCTGAGGTAGAGAAATGTTAACAAATTAAATCTTGCTTTATTTGAAAAGAAGTTTTTAGAAGCATTTTAGAAGCCCCTGGATATTTGTGTATAGCTAGACAAAATGTGTGTGTGTGTGTGTGTGTGTGTGTGTGTTAGTGGCTCACACATACCCATATTTGATGGTGTTGACACATAATGCTCCCATGTTTGATGGAGCTTACTTTGGTGTAATAGGTCTCTCTTTCTCTTGCTACTAGACCTTTAATTTTGATTAAGTGGATGAGTTTGAGGATCAGTCTGTGTGTTTTTGCTCCTGTAGGCCAGTACTAAGGTGGAGGTGGACATAGAGAAAGCTCAGATGCTAGAAATCAGCAGGAGTGATTTCTTGACCTCTCTGAATAATGACATCAAGCCTGTAAGTCCACTCTTCAATATTGTTCACTATCAACATTAAGTCTGGTTCACATTGCAGTTCATTTTGGCAAAGAACTGCCCAGTTAGACTTGAAGAGGTTATTATTTTCATCCAACATGTAAAGTAATGTTCAGTGAATTATTTTGTGCACTCTACACTGTGTTAATAGGCCTAATGAGCTTGAACTTACATTATGCAGTACCAATATTGATCATTTTAGCAATGTATAAAGTAATGTATTGCTTTAATATTTAATGCAATTCTCTTTTTTTCCTGTAAAGGCTTTTGGCACTAATCAGGAGGATTACAGTAGTTACATCATGAATGGTATTGTGAAATGGAGCAATGGTGTGTCTGACATACTGGGAGATGGAGATCTTTTGGTGCAACAAACCCAGAACAGTGAACGCACACCACTAGTATCTGTGCTTTTAGAGGGCAAGTCTTACACACAAACTTTACGGATAAATGCATAGACATGCACTAATTAGTATTACTATTGCAATATAACAAGCATTTTTGGGGGGTGAACTATTCCTTTAAGGAAATAACAATTAGGATTTTATTTTAGAGTATAACTGTAAAGTTACAATTAGAATATTTGTCTTAATTTCTTCATTTTCATACGTTTAACACTTCTTTTTACAAATCTGGTAAATTAGTGGTGCATATTTAGTTCCTAAATGCACATTTTAAGAGACCCTTACTCAGAATAGGTGCAATATTTTCTATGAACCATGCCGGTCAGAGACACTGAAAACACTGGATCATGAGCTGCTGACATGTAAATTAACACAGTGCACTCTGAAATTAGCTGCACATGTTTATTTAATTATATAAAAGCATTTGAGATTTGATGGTTCCGCAAATACATATTGTGATTTTAATTTCCACAGGACTAAGAGAGGCTGTGTGGATAAAGATGGCAGAATTGTAAACATATAATAATTTCATTCATATAAGAGCTAATAGCTAACTGTTCAACAGGGTAGCTGACTGTAAATTTGTGTCACTTATAGCTTGACAAGTTACAGTTGAACACATGTACACACAAACGCTGAGAGAATAGCATTTCTCCCTGCTCTTGTTCTCTTGTTAACACAATCTGATATGACTGAGAGTGTGAATGCTCTCCGCTCCCTCAGGGCCTCCTCACAGTGGTAAGACGGCACTGGCGGCCAAGATCGCAGAGGACTCCCAGTTCCCCTTCATCAAGATCTGTTCTCCAGACAAAATGATTGGCTATACAGAGACCGCCAAATGTCAGGCCATCAAAAAGGTAGCAACCTCATTGCCGTAGGTTAAGACAATAAGAGATCTGTACGTTCTAAAAGCATTTGTCATGGGGAATGTTATGGATGGGATATTTCAGCTGCTGGCCTTTAATAGTGGGTTTATGGTTTTCATTTCTCTAGATCTTTGAGGATGCCTACAAGTCCCAACTGAGCTGTGTGGTGGTGGACGATATAGAAAGACTTCTGGGTGAGTCTGTCAGAAGACAGGATGATGCATTTAGTGTCAAACCTGATAATTCGTTCAAATGAATCACTGTGCTCATTGTGTGTACCCATTTATTTAGTAAGTGTTGGCAGTATACTTTACTATGTATTGGATTTTCCACATACCAAACTTACCTAGTACTGTCAAATCAACTCTGATGTTCCTCCACTTGCCTCCAACAGATTTTGTTCCCATTGGGCCACGGTTCTCTAACCTGGTGCTGCAGGCTCTGCTGGTATTATTGAAGAAACCTCCTCCTCGGGTGAGAAAGTCGCACATTCACACCGGTCTGTAATACTGCCACCCACAGACAGGGGGCAGCACCTCCTTTTTCACCTGTAAACACCATCAAAAGAGAGACACTCTTAACTGCAATGGAGTCACTACGGAGTCACAACTCACTACGTATTCTTTGTTCATAGACATATAAGTTATTTTAGTCTGCTATTATTATTAATTATTTTTATTTATTTTTTTCAATTTATTATTTTACCCTTAATGTAAGGGTTTTTTAAATCTCGAACCCCAAGTATAATCCTAAACCAGTGGTTCTCAGACTGTGGTCCTGAATAAATACAGGTCTTAAATAAATAAAGTTTGAATTAGTTTAACAATGAACTCATAATAAAGAGTTAACTCCTTGAGCTAAAGTTAATACGTAATCAAATGTTTCTGTTGTCTAATTTTGCATATTATATGACAGTTACGTGTTTGACTCAGCAGCATTTTAGCTAGTGAGCAGTAAACTCTTTTAAACTTATTGGTTAAAAACAGCAGGCTGGTTAATATTTATATATAATAAATACATAAAGCAAAACAGCAGTCTAAAAACATAGTGTATTTTAAATAGTCCAGTTTTATGTATGTTCAAACATTTAAGGTTAGTAAGATTTTAAATTTTAATTTTTTTTTTAATTGTAATATTTTTATTAAGAAAGAATGCATTAAATTGATCAAGTGACACTGAAGACATAATGTAAAAAAAAAAAAATCTTTCAAACTAGAACTTTTTCGATTCATCAAAGAATCCTGAAAAAAATGTTTAATGGTTTCTACAAAAATATGAAACATCACAACATTTTTTAACTGTGATTAATAATAAGAAATGATCCACTGAGCACCAAATCAGCATATTAAAAGGATTTATGAAGGATCATGTGACACTGAAGACTGGAGGTATTAAGCTGAAAATTCAGCTTTGACATCACAGGAATAAATTACATTTAAACAGTAAAGCAGAAAACAGTTGTAATAATATTTCACAACACTACTGTTTTTACTGTGATTTCTATTAAATAAATGCAGTCTTGGTAAGCATGTTTTCTTGTTTGGAGTCTGTGTTTTTCATAGTGTATGGGTCACCCAAAAAGCTACTGTTGTGTCGGCCTGCCTGGTGGCAGTGAGTGTGTATGTCGGGCAGGAATCGGTGTTGTGCTGTGTTTGTAAGGTGTTTTGAATAGCTGAGGGTCTGTTCCTCCAGATCAGGACTGTATAGAGCAGCACTCAGCAGGGAGCCGGGTCTTGGGTGAGTTGATAGAAAGAGTTTGTGAGAGAGCCGGGACCTGGCAGGCCCGCTGCCTGTGTGGCACCTCATCTGCATGCACTAGCATATACTGGGCACCTCAGGGGGGCGACCCATAATCCCCTCTGCTCGCTGCGGCCTCTGGGAATGGCCCACCTCTTTACTTCACGTAGATAGGCACCATTGCACGACTGTAGTTGCACATGTTGAAAGTTCTCCAGTGAGAAATTTAGGGTTTTAAAAAGTATTACCATAAATCATTTGACACACGTTTGCTTGTATTTATACCGCAGGGTCGTAAGTTGCTGATTCTTGGCACGACTAGCAGGAAGGATGTTCTGCAGGAGATGGGCATGTTGGACACTTTCAGCACTACAATCCACATCCCTAACATCTCTAGAGGAGAACATCTCATGGAGGCCCTGGAGGTGAGGCTCTCAGAAACACAAAGGTTTTAAGAGATAAAAGAGATGTACAGTGGCCCCAAAAAACTTATAGAGCCTAGTTTATTAATTTTGATACATGCATTTTTAAAGCCTCTGCATAATATCAACATAATCAAATCTTTCTGAAAAAACAGCTTTACATAATCACTACATGTCTTCTGTCATCTGATTGTTGATTGTCATCTGAGTGATAGTTAATCATATTTTAGCAAGTAAAAGACCTTGTAATATAATTGTAAAAATGTCCACCTTTAGGTTATGGTACGTTTGTCTTTCCCTGTGAAATCTTGACAGATTTTTATAAAGTAAATGTAAGAATAACTTTTATATTGGGTCATTCCGTGTCATCTCAACCAAGGATCCCTAGCTCAAATTTTTGATTATTTATATTATATAATTATAAATAATTATTTATATAATTATTATTATTTATTTTTTTAATTATTATTACTTTTTTTAAGAAAGATAAACATGTTAAATAAAAATGAACACTGAGTATTTCACTATTTTGTAGCGGAGGGGTCAAAATGACAATTTTCAGCTGAGATTTGGAGCCAAATTACAGAGGGAAAAATGGATACTGGAATCTCAGTATGGCTCCAGAAGTAAATTGTTCAATTGTACACATTTTCAGTGGTCAAAAATAAAAAGTGGGCCACTTTGCATACAGCTGATACTGATACCGATTTGTTGAATTTATACATTTTCAGTGGATGAAAACCAAGTTACCCTCATTTAGTTTTTGACCACTGAAGATGAGTAATCTTCAGCAATTTGGACATGTAGCCGCATTGAGATCCCCATATCTCTGGAATTGAACCATATACTCACTAGATCAATATATGGGCCATAAAAGCCTATTATATCAAATATGATGCAAAATATAAAACATTTCTAGGTTATATTTCATGTAAAGATTCAATATTCTTTTCCATTTAAAAATAGATTTTTTTGACTGTTATTTCAGGCTGTTGTCATCGCTTTCATGTAAAAATAATTTCATTGCATTGCAGATAGAGAATAGTAAATCTACAGTTTTATCATTTAAAAACCAAGGAACTAGGTGTCCACATATGTTTTGGAGCCACTATGTTAGGTTTGAAGGGCAGAAAAACTTTCTTGACGAAAGAATGGAGCAATGTACTTTGTAGATGTTCCTGGGTCTCATTAACATTAAGAAAATAATCTTAAAGGGATAGTTCACCCAAAAATGTCAGTTCTGTCATCCTTTACTTCCCTTCATTGTTCAAAACCTGTATGACTTTGTTTCTTGTGTGGAAAACAAGATATTGTGAAATAATGTTGCACTTTCCATAAAGTGAATGTCATTGGGGGTTCAGTGTTGTTTTGGACCCCATTGACTTTTATTGTATGGGTAAAAATATTTGAAACATTGCTCAAGAATCTTTTAGAAGAAAGTATGTCTTATGGGTTTGGAATGACATGAAGGTGAGTAAATGATTATTATATTTTCATTTTTGGGTGAACTATCCCATTAAAGGTCCCGTTTTTCGTGCTTTTTTGAAGCTTTGATTGTGTTCACAGTGTGCAATATAACGTGTTCATGTTTCACGTGTAAAAAAACACAGTATTTTTTACACAATTCACCTATCTGTATACCGCTGTTTTCACTGTCACAAAAACGGGCTGATGACTTCCTTGTTCTATAAAGTCCCTTCTTTATAGATATAAATACGTAACCAGTTCTGATTGTGCCAGCGGTTCCTGTGTTGTGATTCGACATCAGTTTAGGGTACGCTGCCCTCCTGGAAACACGATTGGGCTAGTTTTGAGAAGCAAGTGGGCAGGATTTGTTTTGAAAACCTGGCAATCCTGATCTGAACCATAGACAGTAAAAGAACGCACGTGCTGGAGATGTACTTATAATCACAGGAGCGTTTTTACTGACGAGATGCGCATGAAAATCGCATTCGCACAGCCCTAACATCTAGTTAACAAAGCTAAACAGCGTTGCCCTTTGTGTAATAAGTTACAGAAACTGTTAAACGCACCAACTTAAATAATAAAATATACTTACCGGTTGTGGTCCATAAACAACGCCATCTCCAGACAGAGGGAACTGCTCCATCTTTCAAGAATAATCTTTGTGCGAATCTGGCATTAAACTGATTGAGTTTTACATGTGGATTATAATTTTCGGGAACCGAGTTAACCCTCTGGAGTCTAAGGGTATTTTTGGGGCCTGGAGAAGTTTTGTCATGCCCTGACATTTGTGCTTTTTTCAGTTTCTTATAAATATCTAAATGGGTAAAGACTAATCTCACTGTAATCAGCACAAACTGGGCTATAATAATATGTGAAATGCATGTATGTACATGATTTGTGTTTTTGAGAAAAAAAATATTATGCGTGGTTAGTGAAAAACTAAAAATGTTAAAACACTTGAATAAGGCAAAAAAAAACACATAAAGAACAATGGTTCCCAGGATTTTTGAGAACTGGAGCTTGTAGCCTAGAATTTTTCTTTCTAAATTATGTGAAAATCATCTTGTTTACTCAAAGAAAACAATATATTGATTTACCAACAATAAGTGTCTTAGAAAATTTAAAAGTCATATGCGAGTAGGCGTCAACTACCATGAATATCATTGTGATTTACACCTGAGAAGACAAAGAGCTGCATAATGAGCTGCATAATGAGCCATTCAATCATCTGTGCCACTGAAAGGAAGGAGTTACAAGAAAGAATGTGAGAACAAAATAAATCTATATAATTTTATGTTTGTAGTTTATTTAGAATATATTTAATTATCCCACAACATACTTTAATATCCACTTGGGGGAGCAGTTAAACAGTTTATCAGGAACAATCAAAGCTGACTTTCAAACTAATTGTTTGGCATCCTTTCTCTCACACAATCCTTCAGAAATCCTTTTAACAATCTTATTTTCTACAAAAAAAAACATCTATTGTTATTATTATTATATTATCATTATAATTAATGTTGAAAAGAGCTGAGAATATTTTTCTGGGTTTTTAGGGGGAATAAATTGAAATAAAAGCATTGTTTTTACATTTGTTACAGTTATCTATTTGTTACATTTATATTATTTACATCAAGCTTTTGAATGGTATAGTTTTGTATATTGTTATTGAAACTTCATAATGTTTCACTTGATTACTATACATTTAGTCAGGAATTATAGTTTGGAAAAAGTATTTGGAAAAAGTCTAACTAGTAAAATGTTTACACGTTATGTGAAAACTAGTACAAGTATATAAATAAATAAAAAGAGACTTATGTTTATGATCTCTGCTGAATAAAGTGCTTCATTCTTTTTTTTCTGAGGAAATCCATTTCTCAAATCCTCAACCACATCACATCTTTTTGGGGTGATTAATGTCTTATTCCTCTAATCGCGAAGCAAACAGTAAAATAAAAACTTGAAGAACAGTCTCGCTGCTTTTTCTTCTGTGTGGGCGTATTCAAGCCGCGCGCTTCAGTTTGAATCTGAATAGCGCGTTCAGCGCGGGGGCGTGGTCACATTAGATATAATGAAGGGAGACTTGAAAAACTGACATCGCGTTGTTTTCATATGGATTACTTTATCACAGAATATCTGTTTTTGGCGGCACTTGTTTAGTTTTAAAAAATAGACATGTCAAGCTTTCTATAGATATCTCTCTCATGTATTTTCGTTGAGTATTCACGGTGTTACAGTTCATTTTAATGACGTGTTTGTAAAAGAAGATCAGCGCAGACAAAAGCTGCAGACAGCGCACCTTGTTTGTTATCTTTATTTTATAAGTGCACAAAGTTTTGTTGTTATTATGTCTGTATCCTAAAAAAAGTAGACCCTTTAGAGATTCGATTGGTGTATTGCTCTTATCTGTACGATTAAAACTGAAAGTGTAATTTAAGTTCTTTTCGGGGTTATCAGAAAATGACTCAAAACGCGTATCCGCTTTAATCGACTCGAAAGGGTTAAACATAAATTGTAACCATTAATCTCCAAGTACAGCGTCCCTGGGAAGCCCAAACAAAGGTGATTGGACTCTGAGATGAAAATAACAGTGTTTCGACGACAAACACAAACGCAACTCTTCCTCTTCTCTGTCGGTGCGCAACAAGGCCACGCCCCTTTTTAGTGTATTCATGTGGGCGGAGGTTAGTCAAAAAACTGTTTTAGTGACGTCATTACTGCAGGAACTAGAGGGATGTACCGTATTTTCCGGACTATAAGTCGCACTTTTTTCATAGTTTGGTTGGTCCTGCGACTTATAGTCAGGTGCGACTTATTTATCAAAATTAATTTGACATGAATCAAGAGAAATGAACCAAGAGAAAACATTACCGTCTACAGCCGCGAGAGGGCGCTCTATGCTGCTCATTGCTCCTGTAGTCCACACTGAAAACATATAGCGCCCTCTCGCGGCTGTAGATGGTAATGTTTTCTCTTGGTTCTTGGTTCTAAATAAATGCGACTTATAGTCCAGTGCGACTTATATATGTTTTTTTCCTTGTCATGACTTATTTTTGGACTGATGCGACTTATAGTCCGAAAAATACGGTAGTCCAAACGGGTCGTTTTTTGTAGGCGAATTCTGTTAAATAAAATATCTCGCTTGGCATTGAACTTTGAGCTTTAGAATTTTACAGACATTATTTATACTCTAACAACAACATTATACACTAACTAAAGTTTAAAACATGGGATCACGAAGAATGG
The DNA here is from genome assembly GCF_963082965.1 of Carassius carassius. NCBI lineage: Eukaryota > Metazoa > Chordata > Actinopteri > Cypriniformes > Cyprinidae > Carassius > Carassius carassius. The sequence goes on along the minus strand of NC_081793.1, from coordinate 15,450,941 downwards.
GACCTTTAAAACTTAGAAGTACATTTCATAAATATGTTCCTATGGCTCAAGTAATAGAGCATTGCATTAGCAGTGCAAGGTTGTGGGTTTGATTCCCAGGGAACACATGTTAGGTAAAAAATGTTAGTCTGTAAGTCGCTTTGGATAAAGGCGTCTGCTAAATGCATTTATTTATTTTATTTATTTATAATTTCCATAGTTTTTGATTGTTAGGCCTCAACTGACTTTTTGTTTTCTTCTGTTTTGTTTAGCTTCTCGGGGGTTTCCAGGAAAAAGAGCGAGCAACTATTGCAAAAATGGTGAAAGGACAAGCCGTGTGGCTCGGCATTAAGAAGCTGCAGATGCTCATTGAGATGTCACTGCAGGTGAGACGCAGAAAGACCTTTTCACCCTGCGGGTCGTCTAGACGACTCCCTGAGTCACAGCTTTTCCTGCAAAATCATTTGTGGTTTGAGTCAATGTCAAATTTAATTACTTTATGGCATCAGAATGAAAACAAGCCCCTCCAGATGTGCCTTCTCTCTTGACACATAAACACACACACACACACACTAGTAAACAGAACTCCATATTCCTCATCTGCATGTATTTTGGTGTATATGGACTGCTTCTGGAGTTGATTGGAGCCTTTCACTTTCCTGACAAAAAACAGACTATACTCAAAAATCCTGCAATAATGTTAGATGCATAATATATATATTATGATGTGCATATATATATATATATATATATATATATATATATATATATATATATATATTACAATTAGATTTTTTTTCAATATGTAATATTTTACAAAATATTGCTTTTATTCAAAAATCTTAATAGAAAAATATATTTGAAATAATGTTCTTTTGAACTTTCTATTCATCAAAATTTTATCACAGTTTTCTTAATGTAACAGAATCATTTATAGTGATAATAAGAAATGTTTATTGAGCTCCAAATCATATATAAATTATCTCTAAAGGATCACGTGACACTAAAGACTGGAGTAATGACTTCTGAAAATTCAGCTTTTTCATCACAGGAATAAATTCTATTTTGAAATGAATTAAAATACAAAAACAGCTTTACAATATATACTGTTTTTAACTGTTTTTTACTTCAGTGGTTGGGATGTTGTAATGCAACATCTCAGAACTCATTATTGCAGACATTTTTAAAATCCATGTGGAGAAAATAAAGGGAAAACCAAGGCCACTGAAAAACATTCCAGTCACTGTTGTGCTTTATTATGCCAGTGTTGTGAAACTATTCTGGGTTCTTTTTTGGGTACATTTTAAACCATTAGTGCTAGATTATTGCTAGTCTTGTTTAATAAAAATTACAGCCGTGTTTGTTAGTGTTGTCTTGTTTTTGCGGTGGCATCATTGGAGTTGCAGTGGTGTTTGTGCTGGATGCTGTGTAATTGGTGTGGTATGCAGTAATGTGGCAGCGCTGAGAGAGGAATGAGACAGAGTCTGCCGGGACATGCTGCACACAGCCACACTGCGTTTCCCCCCATTCCCTCTATTCTTTCAGTAATTTCCACTTCTTCAGCAGCCCCAGGCAATTGAAAAGTTATTGCATACACCTTCATTAATTTTCCTCCTTGGTACGGTCTTCCTCCTCAGAGCTCTCCTCTGAACTTAAATCACATTCTAGTCTATAAAGGAAAGTTTAACAGCAGAATCTAGTTCATCACTAAGATTAATCCTGTGCAGCTTCTTAATTATTCTTTCTATAGACATTTTATTAAATCAGAAGGAAATTGATGGTAAAATAAAATTAGTCTGTGTTGTTGTGTTTTTTTTTTTTTTTATGGAAATTTCACTCAAAGCATCACCAAACAATATTAAGTATGCAAAGGGATCAGGGATGGTTTGTCTATCACACTTTCTGTTCTGGGTGAAACAGGAACGGAAGCGTGCCGGATTTATCACCATGTTGTCACTTCCCTTTCCCGAAAGCCATTTACTGTCGCCCCTTCACAACTCCTCACAGACAAACTCAGGGCCCCTCCGAACCCTCCAGACTTTACATAGCTGACAAGGTTTTTGTCTTTTCAACATCTCAGAACTTTCCAGAAAAGGGGGCTTGCAAGGAATTTATAACAGCATAGCCAAAACAAACACCATTTTGTTTGTTCAAACATTCATTTCTGATTTCACTTTTATTCTCCATTTTTCACCTCTTGTGAGTATTTTACCGTTTTATTTTTCAGATGCCTATGGAATACAGAGTTAAAAAGTTCTTGGCACTACTGAAAGAAGAAGGAGCGTAAGTCCATTTTTTGGTTGGCTTCAGATGTTTTTTTCTTTATCATTGATTGCTATCATTGACATGTTCCTCATGTTCCCCAGGTTTGGCTCTGATAAACATGTGGCCATATAGTGTCGGGAGCAGGGGAGTAGCCTGACAGACCAAGGCTATTTTGGTAGGACTGACATGTAGTTACCAAGCCTCACTTTTTACATTTGACTGTCAGTATTTCAGTATTCCAATTTTTAGCCTCTGTGCATTTTAGAGGTTATCAAATTCTGAAAAACTTAAAGACAACATCACACAAAGCGATCGTTCTGCATTTAACTTATGTAATATTACGCATTCAGCTGAATTTTTTTTTCCTTTGGGATTTGAATGGTTTGTAAAAACAAATGTATAATGAAACAAAACAAAAAAAAACTTGATTGTTGAAATAAAATTTTCCCTGTTTGCACAAAATATTTCAGAAGTGGAGAGCATTTTTATTTTTAACAACAAACGAAATTTGGGGAAAGATAAAAGAAAATGTTAATACTTTTATTCAGCAAGGATGCATTAGATTGATCAAAAGTGACAGTAAAATGTATAATATTAACAAAATGTTTACATTTCAAATAAATGCCTTTCCTGAAAAAAACCCATAAGCAATTGTTTTCAACATTGCAAAACCTTCATATTAAAATGATTTCTTTAATATCATGTGACACTGAAGACTGCAGTAACGGCTTCTGAGACTTCAGCTTTGCCATCACAGGAATAAATTACATTGAGCAGTTTAGGTCCATCTCGCTGCTCAGTGCTGAGGGCAAAACCTTCTTCAAAGTTCTGTCCAGGCATATGACCGACTTTCTGCTTTACATGTATACATTAGTGCAGAAAGGAGGGACTCCTGGGATGCCTGGCTGTCTTGAGAACACTGGAGTAATCACCCAGTTGACTTGACATGGCCACTGCATGTGGGTCCATACCACAAAAGTTAGTAGAGGCTGCAGTGGACCGGCACCATGTCCCCAGTAAGATCACAGACCTCATCCTGGACTACTATAACAACTTCAGGTTGAGTGTCATGTCTGTAGTCTCGAGTCTGTAACATCAAGTTGGCATCGCCTGGAGAAGAGTAGCAGCACCCTTTTAGCAGCACTACAGAGCAGTTCATGGTCTCCCGCATCAGTGAAGCTGAGACTCCAGTGATCCCAGCAGCTGGCATTGATTACGGTCCATACTGGCAGAAAGTGGAGAGCCTCAAGGGAGCTGGATGCAGCAGAGTCCAGACTTAGGCACAAGGTCATGGTGGGGACAGTGGCTTGTGGAAGAGCAGGGCTTAGTAGTTTCCCAATGCCAAACTACAGCCAAACCCAATGCAAGGTAAGGTGATACCTCGTGCAGGTCAAGGTGATTGTGACAGTGGAGGAAATATGCATAAGCAGGGTGACCGGTATGAGGCAAAGAGGGGCATAGATGAGAAGGGAAGGTGTAATGGAAAGGCGGCTCACATGGTCTGACATCTGGCAAGCAGAGCTAAAGTGCATGAATTTCTTAATCCAAGCTGTCTATGATGCCTTACCAATACCAGCGAACCTCTCCATCAACCAAGACTGATATTTCTTCTTGCTCCCTCTGTAATGTCACTAGAACACATCCTGAGCTACAGCCCAAAGGTCCTTGACTAGGTTCTAAAGGCAGTAGTGGAGAGTGTCACCTTGGCCATTACAAGCAGTAAGTACCATCACTGAGCTAGAGCTAGGAAGGAAATACGGATTGTGAAAGAAGGAGAGCAGCCAACACTGCAGCACAAAGCTCCAGCAGGCCTTCATCATACATCACGAGACTGTCAGCTTTTGGTTGACTTGGAGAAGCAGTTGAAATTCCCAGCACACATTGCAGAAATATCTTTGCAACCATGATATCATCATTTTATTTGAGGTCTCGCAAAAGCTGTGGATAAAAAGGGATGATCTGTGGCTATACGCTGCTGGGAAACAGGTGGGGGCTTGATCACCCCCGACTGGGTCACCTGGGTGAAGGTGTTTGTTTGATGTTGAAAGACCCAAAACACTGGATGAACCCAGGAAACATCACCGATGATTCGACACTGATTTCACCACATTTTTAAATATTTTACTGTATTTTTGGTCAACAAAAATGCAACCCTGATGTACATAAGAGACAACTTTTAAATACTTTATTTTTATTTTTTAAATAATTTAAATTTAAAAATTTAAATAATATACATTGTTAAATCTTCCAAAATGACACCTTAGCTTACATCTATTCGTATTACATGTGCATTGTTTTATAAGGATTCCTGTTTGTGTTTTGTACCATATCTTTCAGAAGCAGTTAAAGGAGTCAGGAAAACACTGGGTGCACTTGAGAGACTGAGAGGGAGCAGACGCACATACAGAATATGTCTCTATCCCACACTTTCCTTAAGTATAGTGCACTGTATGTTTCCAAGCCAATTACAGACACTGCCCAATGTTCAACACTAGCTCCTTGACGTGCACAGGGTCTCATATTTGTACAGTGCCTCAGGTGTCTTAAGACATCACGAATTTTTTAAATAGTACATGCATGTATATGAAGATCTAAAAGGTGTTTTTTTATATATATATATATATATATATATATATATATATATATATATATATATATCTAAAATGTATCATATTTATATGTATTTACTGGCATGAACCATTCCTATCAACGATGCCTTACTCCTAAAATTGAATATACTGGGCCGTATAAATTTAGCAGTGGTAAAATTATGACCAAATCCTCTGCTTGCTATTGATTGACTTAAAAAAATTATTAACAAATGAAATTATTTTAACGTTTAGTTCCTGCCAATAATTGATATTGAACTGACAAGAATATTGAAATGCTCATTTGCATGCCAGTATGTTGTTGCAGTTTGTTCATCGCTTTTATTGTTTTTTTTAAAAGGGAAATATCCTTCCTTCTTATGTGGCTCTGGACATTCCATGTCAGGAAAGCTTTGTCTCAGCCCCTCACCTCAGTAATGGGTAACTTAATAGTGGCCTTATTCATTGTGTACTACCTCCACGTTGCCAGTCTGCCAACAGTGCTGAGATAGTTCACATTGGCCCTGAATTCTCTTCTTCTTTATCTTTGTTATATCTTTCATATGCGTGCTTTCTCTTTCAGAACATTTAAGAAGAACATTATGACCCCATTATAACTTACCGTTGAACTGTGAAAGTCATTTTTTCAAGTCTCAAGAATTTGTGTTTTGTGTACAATTTGGATCTTGGACTGCATGTCCCACTCTAGTACTTGTAGTGCTCGTCATGGCATGACCCAAGGAATGAATAAATGCAATAATTTTTCCTATTAAATTTTTGACACAAAAATTTTTTTTTTGTGTTCAGTGATTTTGTAGATAAAATGCATTTTTAAGATTGCAATAAATGCCATTGTTGATGGGTTTATTTGAATACGTGTGAAGGTTGCAATCTGAAACTTGTTGTGCACTCAAAAGTGGCTTGAGAACCCAAAGTGGTTCTTGGTCCGCTTCTAAAAAATTCTGATACGGTTTGACTGATGTATGAACCCAGTAAGGACCAAAGACATCTAAATAAAGCAAAAACAGGACATGATGTCAAAAGGTATGCCCCTAAAAAGACAGAATGCTTAAGCATTCTTGCTGGGTTTTTTCTCTAACGAGCTATGATGCTTGTTAACACAACTTCAGTAAATGCATGGTTGCCAGTTAAAAATGTTAATTTAATTAAACCTTTGCAAACATTATTTTGTTGAGTTCAGTTGACATAATGTTTAATCATTACATTAACTTGATATTGTGTGTAATTAAAACAAAAAATTCTTTAAAATATTATGTAGTAAATAAATGAAATTGTATTGTTAAATTTGGGAATCGCATGCTTTAGGACTGGATAAGTAGATTAAATGATTTTCCCGGTTAGAAACAGGATATTGGAGAAGTAGTTTGTGCTCAGAAGAGATTCAGCGTATTTTTGCAATGTTGAACAATGTAGACTATCATAGACATATCTGCTGATTTCTTTATTGAAATGGCCAACCAGAAGTGTTCAAGTTAGTCAGAATTCACTCACCGATCAAAGCTCTGGTGTTTTGTTCAAGAGAGTTATGCAGGGCACGAATCTTCTCATCATATGTGTAGACCCAATGTTAGAAGTAATAGATTCATTGTGCAGTATAGAGAGATTCATTGATTATAATGGAACTTTGTGAAATGAAACTGAAATGAGCCTTAGTGATGATAAATAAGGGAGTGCTCTTTGCATGCTTTCTTGGCTAGCAGGATATAAGCCATTCAGAATTTGAATACAATTTTGCTTTTAATATTGCTAACAGGACCAACAGCCACGTATAGGCCACAAAGTTTCAGGGAATTGCAATGACTAACACATGCCCATCACAATGCACAGGACAAAAATATCTAGTCACTCAGAATAGATGTGCATTAACGGTAGAGCACCCTCTCTTATTTTAGAAGCACCCTCAGTGAAATCGGGTCTGTCACATTGGCTGACTTCATATTGTTAGTGTTTAATAACAGGTGTGACTCTCAGATTGACCTGTGCATTCATCAAGGAACCGATTGAGTAATATCTGCATGAACAGGTAAAAGAAGTCAGCTTTATTTCAGTAACTATTTGTAATGTGCATTGTGTCATTCTTTACTCTGTCATTTAGTGGAGCTACTGTATTGGAGACTACATCATCATCAAACCTGCAGGATGATGTCACTGCTGGAATGACAGAGTAGATGCAGACATGAAGATCAAATGATTGTGATCAGGTAGATTGAACCCTTTATTTAGCTGCCTGCCAATGCCACACAGTATTTTTATGCTATGCTTTATTTTAATAATCTTTTTTTTTAAAAGTGTGGTTATCTGTATTATATATTAATATAAATGAGGCTACACACAGCATTATATATCACCAAAGCAAAAGTCAGTCTTCTATTAAAAAGCAAAATCATGAGACTGTTTTGTTCTTCAAATATATAATCTTAGTTCAGTCATACAGATATATACATTGTGTAATAAATAATATTTATAAAAACATAACATTTTCAGATTATAAAATAAAAAGGGAATTATGAACTTTTAAAGGCTTTGTACAAAACTTTGGATATAGCGGAAGGAGAAATGGAAAAGGGAGTGTGGATGTGACTGGTGAGAGGGCTCCTCAGGGATCGGTGTGAATTTGAAACTAGCATTGCGTAGTTAAACTTAATTAATGGGAAGCGTATGGGACTGTCAGAACATGTCCTATGGAAACCTCCACTAGTCTTCTGCAGCTTTGTGAAGCCGGTCTTTCTTTCACACACTCGACCCACAGCAGTCCTCCACTTGCAACTCACTCTCATGACTATTCACAAATTGGTGACAACTTCGTATAAATTTGTATGATCTTTGTACGTTTTCACAAGATCTGCTTATGCCCCACTGATGATTAGGTTTAGGGATGGAACCTCATTCTTTCTTTTTTTCAAAAAATCTGGCTTTTTTTGTACGTATCAAATTGTACGAATTAATACAAAATCAACACCTCGCAAAATTGTTGCGTTTTTTCTTCTTCCACGAAACTGGGTTGCAACTTCAATTCTTTATTTACCCTCCTATTTCTTTTCTTAACTATCCTCCTCCTGCTCACTTGTTCTCCTTCCTCTATGCAAACTTCTCATCATGGAAGTGTTGAAACGGAGCCTTCACAGTCATATACGAGGATCTTTATCAAAAAGAATATGTTAAAAAAATCATCTTAATCTCTAGAATTAGTATACTCATTAGTAGTTTTGTAAGTGCAAATTTTTACTGGTCGGGTGCGCATGAGCCCAGTGTGTATCGTCGCATTCTGCTGTCATGCATTTCACCAGCTGTCCTGCACTCATCCAGGAGAGTTACCGATGGCTTTTACATTTTCTGCGAAGAAAACAAAACCTTTTGTAATTGGGAAGGTACCCATGATGCCTTTACCTGTTTGTACTGCATTCTACGCTAATATATCAATTGCATCCCTCCAAACTGCTGTATGAAGCAAATTACCAGAGTTTTTACGTAGCAAACAGCAATACGTTCCATGATTTAAACATATATGATTATAGGGAATATGGTAGGAGTGTCCTTGGATTGGGAAACTTTGGGAGATCATGAGGGAAAACATGGGCATTGGATTCAGTAGTATAGCAGGGCATATTTCAAGACCCAGCATTCAGTAGTTAACCGAGAAGTTCTCATCATCCCCTCCCCCCCTTTCTTGTTCTTTAATGCATGCCTAGTGTCATTGGTTGTATTTTCACACATCCTGTTTCGGCTCCTGTGCAGTAGGCCGAGGTGATCAGAGAGATGGTGTTACAGGAGACTGAATGAAAACAAGGAATTGTTTTCTTTTGCAGAAATATTGCATGTCACAATAGAAGAGCAAGAGGAATGGCAGTAGTAACTATGTTGCTCACGATGGGCATCTTTTGGGGTGTGTAGATCAAAAAGGGCACATTAGTAAAGGGTTCTACCACAGAAGTGCCATTATCTTATGCGTATTCTCAGTCTCTGCCTCTCTTTCTTTCCATCCTTTAATGTCCACCGATCCTTTTCTTCCCGCACTTATTTACATGTGTGCACGTCGTAGACCCTGACACACTCCTGGCAGCTGACGTAGCAACACCAGTGGAAGATGCAGTGGCATTTCTCCTTGCGCTTTTCTGTCCGTGTGTTATGGCCACGGCCACAGCATAACAAGTCGCAGCCCTCGATGCCGTGCGACGACACGTTGCAGATGCGGTCACGGGTGCCAAATGAGCCCGTCTCTGGGTTCGGCTCACAGAAGTTGGGCGATCCCTCGTAGTACACCAGGTCTCGTTCTGTGGGGTGCTTGAAGAAGGTGTATTTGGCCCGTAGTGTTTCCACCCAGCCTCTGGACTCCCGGTGTTTCTCCACCGCCATCTCAGAAGCACTGTCGTACTTGTCTTTCAGGTAGTCCCCCAACAGCCTGAAGTCAGGTTGAGCCCACCAACAGGTCTTGACTTCGCAGCTACCTGACAATCCATGGCATTTACAGCGCAGGTGCATGTTTTCCAGGATGGTCTGAAAATGAGAAAACATTGGGAATTGGTATCAGTTTGCTGTTATCTATCAAGGACCATTTAAAATGATTTTGATTTAGCCACTTAAAATACCAGTTGCATTTCTTCCTTTTTCTCTCCCAGCTGCTTTTCTTTCATCAATTTACAAAAAGTAAGCAAATTTAGTGTGAAATGTTGCTTACTTCCTGTTTGAAGAACTACAGCACAAAAACAGTATCCCAATTCATGGTGCATATCATTCTAAATATAATCACTCATATTATCTGCTATATTCAACTTCTGGATTTATTGCCTAAATATTGCCTGTGTTGTCAACCTGTCCTTTCTAAAGCAGATTTTAAAATCAGGATCTACATCAAGACTCCAACAACCTGGACCGCAACTTCTTCTGCATGCTCTCAGGCTCAGGCCACAGGAGTTGTTCAGGTGCTGAGCGTGCAGACAGGCCCTTGCATTTCTCTGCTAATTCTCTTCTGAAGGCCCGCTTAATGGAGCTTGCCACAGGCGCTATATGTCTTTGTTTTGGTTTGTTTATCTTAATTCACTTTCTATATTTAGCTTCAGAATTCCCCAGCTGCGGCGGAAGGCAGGTGTTTGCAGGTGCCTCGGGGTCTAGTTGGGGCCGCTGACGTCATGTCCCGAACTCTTTGGGCCCTGGGAGGGTCCCTCAGGCTGTGTCGAAACAATGGAGTATGCGAGGGTCCTGCCAGGGCCGACTGTCTCAGTGCCTGCTCCTGTGGTCCCTCACTGATCAAAGCGGCGTTCTGTTGCAGTGTGGTCTCGCCTTTTGCCCCTTAAGCACCTTTAGCGCAAAGACTCCAATTCTGAGTCATGACAGCAGCAGTGACAGGCTAAACCCTGAATGCCAGTGTTATTCTTCACTCCCTGCCTTCTGCAAACCACCAACTGAATGTCACGGATTCAGTACAGATGCAACTTATGAGGGGCATGAAAGGATAAGAGAGGTAATTACCCGGTAATTTCTCATGAAAATACCAGTTTTAAAGTTGAAAGTCTCTTGGAAAAGGGATCAGGAGATATTTGACAGATGTGCGGTGCATTAACACCTTTGTGAACTGTGTAGGTCCCACCCAGGAGCGGCACAAGTACAGCTTTGTTCTTTGTTTGGTTATCATGAACCTGCTGGCTTAAAGGTGAAGTGTGTTATTTCTGTGGTACTACTGGAATCACAATCTCTTTTAATGGCACAGTTGGGACAAAAACAACATTTTGCTCAGCCATCGTGTGAATTTGGGGTGGAACTAACTGTTTGGCCCAGCAATGACAAATGGAGTATTTGAAAGCAGCAATTATTTTGCATTTCTGTTTGGTGTGGTGTGCAAATTACACACTTCACCTGAAGTGATTTCACAGATTTCAGCTTTTCTCTTTTCACGTTACATATGTCTCCCTTCGGCATGTAAAGAGTGGACACAGTATTAAGTTTCAAAACTGTGACAGTCATATCCATTTGTGATAAGTAGGAGGAGATATAAGGATACTTAAGAAATACACAATAAGGCTTTAAGTATGTAGAGAACAAAATGTCATGCCTTGGAATTAATTGGGGTCAAAAGTTGTGTATAAGAATGTGTCCACAAAACACAATTGCATTTGTTAAAAAACAAACAAACAAACAAAAAGAAAAAACAATAAAACTATATTTTGAAACATGAGGATATTTTCAAATAGGTTTTCAATTTTGATATATTTTAAATTTAATTTAATTTAATTTAATTTAATTTAATTTAATTTAATTTAATTTAATTTAATTTAATTTAATTTAATTTAATTTAATTTAATTTAATTTCTATGATTGCAAAGCATAAGTATTCCAGACTTCAGTGTCACATGATCCTTCAGAAATCATTCTAATATGTTGATTTGCTGCTCAAGAGACCTTTCTTCTTTTATCAATGTTTTTGAATTTTGGAAGTAAGAAATTTCTTTCAGGACGTGATGAATAAACAGTTTAAAAGAACAGCGTTTATCAGATATATAATTATTTTGTATTGTTATAAATATCGTTACTGTAAATTTTGATTGAAGTTAATGCATCCTTGCTAAATCAAAGTATTAATATATATATATATATATATATATATATATATATATATATATATATATATATACAGTACAGACCAAAAGTTTGGAAACATTACTATTTTAATTGTTTTTGAAAGAAGTTTCCTCTGCTCATCAAGTCTGCATTCATTTGATCAAAAATACAGAAAAAAACAGTAATATTGTGAAATATTATTACAACTTAAAATAATAGTTTTCTATTTGAATATACTTTCAAAATATAATTTATTCCTGTGATGCAAAGCTGAATTTTCAGCATCATTACTCCAGCCTTCAGTGTCACATGTAACATCATCTATCACATGATCATTTAGAAATCATTCTAATATTCTGATTTATTATGAGGGTTGGAAACAGTTCTGCTGTCTAATATATTTGATGAATAAAAGGTTAAAAAGAACTGCATTTATTCAAAATAAAATAAAAATTTATAATAATATATATTCTAATAATATATTTTCTTTACTATCACATTTTACCAATTTAACACATCCTTGCTGAATAAAAGTATTGATTTTATTTTTAAAAAAAGAAAGAAAAAGAAAAAAAAATTACTGACCCCAAATTACTGACCAGTAGTGTATATTGTTATTACAAAATATTTATATTTTAAAAACATAGCTTTTTTTTTTTTTTTTTGTACTTTTTATTCATCAAAGTATCCTAAAAAAGTATCACATGTTCTGAAAAAATATTAAGCAGCAGAACTGTTTCCAACTTTGATAATGAATCATCATATTAGAATGATTTCTAAAGGATCATGTGATAATGATCCTAAAAATTCAGCTTTGCATCACAGAAATAAATGATAATTTAAAGTATAATAAATTTAAAAACAATTATTTTAAATTGTAATAATATATCACAATATAACATTTTTTTTCTGTATTTTTGATCAAATAAATGCAGGCTTGATGAGCAGAAGAAACTTCTTTCAAAAACATTAAAAATAGTAATGTTTCCAAACTTTTGGTCTGTACTGTATGTATATATATATATATATATATATATATATATATATATATATATGAATCTTACCCCAAACCTTCGAATGTAGTGTACATACAAAATTGTTCATATAAAATAGCATAGAATATTTTCCATCAACATTATATTTGAAATCAGTTAGAAAGATCATGAGTCTCTTACCATCCGTCCTGCCTCATTGTTGTGTCTGTTCATTGCACTCCGAGCATCTGGTCGGTTCTCACGAGCATCTGCAAACTCTCGAGACACCAAAACCCCAAACTCTGCATCTTCACTGCAGCCACCCCACTTCCATCCCTCTCCCGGCGGGCCTTTATGATGGGAGTCACAGCCGCACATTGTGGAGGTCCCATCTGCACATGAACGGGTCACTGCAAACGCCACTCCAGCTGACGCGATCGCATGGACAAATGCAGACTCTCTTGTGGCTAAAGAGAAGAAAGAGATTTTTCTTTTTAAAATGATATTTGAGTAAACATTTCTTCATGTTATGGTTATAAGTTTTCCTTGCTCTGACAGACACATGTCCTTCTCCGAAAACTAGAGGTACTTAGTTATGTTGCATTTCAAAGGGATAGTATACTTTTCTTCTGTGGAACATAGAGATAATATTTTGAGAAAAGGGTTTTCACAAGTGTTTTACCTGTATTTTAAGTGACACCTTGAATTGTTTTTTTTTATAGTTAAAATAAATGTCTGTAAATTTAACAGATAATGTCCTAGCAGAGATTTAACTCTAGAAAAAAAAATGTATTTTGTTTTCTTACAGTGGAAGTCATACAAGTTTGGAACAACATGAGAGTGAGTAAATGATGACGGAATATAAACTTCTGGGTGAAAAACAGCATAGTGTGTATTATTATTGGAGAAGGCAGTCCCAGAATGCACTGCAATGACCTCAGTAAAAAAAAACAATATTGCGGACAAGCTGTGAGAATTATTTATTATAAATAGGCATTTCATGTACTACCAAAAAGTATAAATAAAAGTAGTTAATAATTACTAAAAATAGATTATTGTACCCAATGATTTTGAGTGCACTATATATTTATGTTTGTTGCAGCATAGCTAACTCTTCTGCTTCTGTTGTAGATCTAGAGAATTCCAAATCAAACATTTCTGGTACCATGACAGTTAGGATGCTGCCTAGTTATGAAGTCCATGTATTTAGACAGTTCTGTTTGTAAAAGGTTTGAAGGAGATCCCTGTCTCTTTAACTGTGACCCTCCCAAAAGTCTCTCATCTATCTGTGCTGTAACTTCAGGGCATGGATCTTTTTCTGTGATGAGTTCTGGAATATACTGATGAGGTGTTTGAGTGCTGCGCCGTAAACGTCTCTGACAGCACTGGGACGATTGTTGATCATGTCACTTGTGGCTAATGCAGCCTGAGGTTTCACTGACCCTGTGTCATCTCAAAGGTGTGCTGGTTTCTCTCTGGATAATGTTTCAGGGGCCCCCTCCCGTCCCCATTCTCCCACCCGTCCAAGCCCCGCGGCCACATGTGTGAAAGCCAGCAATAAGTCTGCGTGTTTGGTTTCTGAAGGCATGTTCTGAGAGATGGAGTTATGCCCCGTTTGAATGCAACAGCTTATTATGTAACCAGACACCATCGTTTTACAATCGCAGCACACTTACTGTGGCTCACCAGTTCTCTTGGTCCCTACAGGAAAAAACTTTTACCCAACCACCCCATATGACTACATCACCCCAAACATTTAAGTGCCCCTAATGTCAGTGTTTCTCAAACCGAGTTTGTCAGGGAACCACAAGGCCTATAATGGTGTAAGTATATCTAAAGGAGCGTTCACACACATGGAATATGCTGGTGTATTGTGGGTAATGTCTGACCAAAACACGGCGCCTGTTCACAATGTTGTGTTTAGATGATGGATGTCATGATAACATGTTATCATTCTAGTACAATAATTTTGTAATTCTGTCCATAGCATTCTTTTTTAAACGTCTCCCTGGGCTAAATCTTGGATGTGTTTTGATGTTTCAGCTGTTTTTGCTCATGCAGTAAAAGTCAATGGGGTTTGAAATATCATTAGACAACTTATTGTGGGGTGAGGGGTGAACTATCCCTTTAAATTCCATAATACACTGAAACAAGCTCAGTGAAAAATAAATCCATAATGGTGGATAACGCAAGAAAAAAAGGTTTATTGGGAATGTCATTCAATACAAGAATTTATCAATAAAAGAGTATTTGTTTAATTTACAGTTTTTGTGTGCGGTGTGTTTTAATGCTGGTTGGTGTATTTTGCCCTTAGGTTAGCAACATGCTAATGGCAAACTATTGAAATGCGAGTCAAGCTGTAGTGCACTTAATTGTAGCAGTAGAAATTTCCTTTTCACTTGATTATTATTACATTCCATGACTGTTAGGATGCTTTCTTAAAAAAAAGAGTTGCCTATGTAGGCACTAGGCTTTGGAATTCTGACCTACTAACCACAACTGTCAAAACTAACAATCAAAATAGTTATTTTTTTTAGTAAATGTTTACTAGACTTGAAGTCATCTACTTTGTCTGAATATGTCTACTTACCTTCTATATAGTAGGCATTAAAAAGTATGTGAAATGAGTAATATTTCTGAATTCAAAATATTCATTAAACAATTTGAGTAAAGTATATAAATGACTTACTACTTTGACAGATTCTGAAGTGCACATCCAATGAAATGGCAGTGAAGCTACGCAACTTGATTCACAAGTCACAATATAAAGCCAACATAGCATATGTGTCTGGATTTCATTCATACTACATGTTCATACAATATAGAACATACAGTACATTTTTTAACACTTGCAGACCTCATTCCTTATCCTCAGTATCAGTTTTCAAACTCAACAACTGTATATATGTTAGTGTATTTAGCATTTAGCAGATATCCACATTTAAAACGTTCAGTCTTTCTCTTCCTGGAAAATCTGCACTTCACAGATTTTTGTCTGGTCAGATGCTTTTTAGAATGAGAATGTCATTCCTACCATCTATAATCCAACTGATTAGCAAGTAGCAAATTATGGTTCATGAGTGTGACGTAACTAAAGCCGTATGCTATTGAGGCTAATCCCTTTGAATATGTCCCTCTCAAACTTCCTGTTTCGACAGGAAATGCATAAACACTAGAGCAAAAGCTGTGTTTGACAAGCGTTTCAAAGGGTCTTTAAGACATTATGGACGTTTGTTGCCGTCTAGCTGTTTCTCATGAATTTGCAGACTCATCTCACCCCTGGTATTCTTGTTTTATTCTTGCAGGAAGTTCATGTCCGCACAGATAGACAAACAGTCCTTTTTAATAAAGGTTGTGTTTGGGCGCGCACCTCTCTGGGTTTGCGGCCAGAAGGAGGCCCAGTTAGTTCTGGCAGGCCCAGCTGGGTTCACCACAACAGAGAACTGTGAGCTCTGGGCCCCAGGAGCCCTGGCCAAGGGCCAAGAAGAGCGCAGCTCCCGCTACCTGCTGGGTCCATGAATCTGCCTTTGTATCTGTGTTGTCACACCGTATTACCCACACAAAAGGGCCCAGCACCCCACACCCCATAGCCCAGTTCAGCGCTGCCCAGAGCAGGGGCTGGCATTCCCAAACAGAGCACCCCCCACCCCCCACCTCCTATGACACACATATACAAAACACACATACATCTCATACCAGCCAATATGCCAAAATATTCCTAAGTGTTTAAAAAAATCCAATCAGGATCCACCAGCCCAATCCGAATGCAAGCAGAGAACCTTCTTCCTTATCTTCACCTCGTACTCTCCGTCTCCTTCATCGTCTCCTCATCCCCCTCTTGAGTTCCCCAAGCCTTCCACCTCTCTTCCTTCATGATGGGGAAGGATGGGAGATTTCCTTTCAGCCTGCTTTCATGACACAGTCAAAAGGGCGTGTGAATGTGGCGTCCGTGGGAGCCAGGCGGTAAGAGGCACACAGGGATGGCTCATTCTGGCCTTCATGCACAGTAGGGGTCAAAGTGAACCCTCTAGCCCTTTTCTATTCCTTGTAATCTCATTTGGCCTCCCTTCTCTTTTCTCTCTTGGTCTCCCCCTCACTCACTGCCTGTTTCTGCCCAGGTCCAGCAATGCAGCTAACTCCTTTAGCATCTTATCCGTCCAGCATATATAGGTATGTCCCAGTTTGTGTACTGCTTATAACCGGATGATCCACTTATTTAACTTAAAATCTGACTCCGATGCTGTATGACAAAATAACCTTCTAAAACTCATACACTAGATCAGGGGTGCACAAACTCGGTCCTGGAGGAGTGGTGTCCTGCAAAATTTTGCTCCAACCCCAATTAGACACACCTGAATCAGCTAATCAAGCTCTTACTAGTCATACTAGAAACTTCCCACCAGGTGTGTTGAGGCAAGTTAGCTAAAATCTGGGACACTGGCCCTCCAGGACTGAGTTTGGGCACCACTAGATGGTAGAGTACATAGTGCATAGAAAAAGTACATTTGAAACACACAACCAATGTTCTGTCACATCCTTTATTTGAGAAATAAAGTTAAGTTGTTCTTCTACCCTTCACCTTAAACATTCACATCTAGAGTATAAGAAAATGTATGGACACCCCAACAAATGTACCTTCAATCAAATCAAATCAATTTAACACAAATTTAATTATAGATATATATTTCTATATCTGTTACAAAACCTTTAAAAAGGCATAAACATTTATTAATTTAATGTCAAAACATATAAGATTTAATTAAAGAGAAATTCAACCAGTGAAAACTGTAATTGTGAAAACTTTAGCTGAAATATAATAACTTTTAGGTAATATTAATATTTGTTAAACTACAGGATTTAAATATATTTTAGTGTATAAATCTACCATAATTTAAATGTATGTGTTTTGGAAACTATGCTACGATGCTGATTAACATGTAGCTTGTTGTTATAAAAAAACAGAATGTTACACATTCTGACTAGATGGTTCCTTGTGGTTTTGTTTTATTGTCGTGCTGTGTTTTTTGATACATTTTTTGTCAGTAATTCCACAAAATAAACACTTTTTTTTAATATACTAACACATACGTAGACTAAAATGTATAGAATTGAATTATTTTCTGTAATTGAAATTTAAATGCTATACAATTTGTAGACTGGTGTGTGTTGTTAACCCATACCTTTATCAAGTACAGGTCCAAATATTGCTAGATTGTCCTTGATAGTGGTGCAGTTCCACCTGCGGCCTCGGAACTGGTGCTGACACTCCTGGATTGCCAGTTTAACACCCTCTGCTACACTGGGCATGATCTCGATGTAATTGCGGCAAAAGCGCAGTTGTTTTGGCACCAAACCAGGTATGGAGCCACACAGGATGGGCTGGGAGCCTAGGGATGAGTACTGCTGCCCAAGGGCCAGGGACCTGAAACACAAATGTGAAGATTAAAGCCAACTCTGGGCACACCTGAGATATAAGGCTACGTTTACACAACAACGATGTAGTAAAAAATGGCAAAGTTTTTCCCTTGCATTTTTAAAATGTTTGTGGTATAGACGACAACATTTTCGAAACAATTGCAGTAGTTGGTCGCTGTCACCTAGTTTGTTAACAGCACCTATAGGGAAGAGACGATTATATGTTGTATATGATGTGTCTCTGTTGTTGGTTGTGACATTGGTGAAGTAACTTTGCTGAAAAAGCATTAGCAAACTCTTGAGCAACGACAAAAGTACCATGTACTCCACCATTGTTGGGTATGTTTGTTCGCACTCGCCTTTAAAATCGACACATACTGTGCATGTCTTCATACTTAACACGTACTTTCAAAGATCCCCATTTTGGGTGTTTTTACCCGGAAACGGTGGCGTTTTCAAAAATATGTGTTTTCAGTCCCCAAAACGCCATTGTCGTGTAAACGAACAGGCAAAACGCATAAAAAGTTTACCGTTTTTGGCTGAAAACGTTGTCGTGTAAACAGCCCCTAAGTCTTCAGATGGAGTACAGTTGTTCATAGTGATTATGTAATCAAATAATTTACTTAATGTGTATTTTTGCCACGATAATTATGGTTTGTTTTGTTTACTTTAGTATTAGATGTTGATTGGATGCTAGTCTTGAAAGTTGGGATTTAGTCTGTTATTATAGTTATTATGACCATATCGTATATTTTTGTATGTGTGTTTTTTTTTACATTCATGTCTTTGCTGATCTGGTTTTTAACCCAAATCTTTGAGTGTGTGTGTGTGTCATTAGATATTTGGCTGTTTGCAAGTGGATGCATGTGTGTGGTTGTGTGCTGTAGATGAGCTGACAGAAGATTCCTCAGAAATGTACTTCTTTTCCAAAAAGTGAGTAGCTCAACCGTTTCAAGAACACTTTATGGAAACAGGCCCAATCTATTAATTATTCCAGAAATGATACTTTAACACTGGTAATTAATCTTATTGGCTTCTTTCTCGGTCCAAAATAAGAATAAGGAGATCACACAGTTTTAATATCGTCCTAGTTTGGACATGCATACAGTAGGTGTAACCCTTATTCTCCTTTAGCTCTCATTGCTGTTTATTGCATTTTAAAAAATGTGTGTGTGTTATTTTCTCTTTGATAACATATGCAGAGCACACATGCTCTGTCTTGAGCTGGAATAAGTTAAATATTCAATGTTATAAATCCTGTGACATTTGGGAAAGTTTCAGTTGTACAGCAGAGGAATCTATTAGCAGTTTTGTCCTCATTTTCTCACAGACGATGCTAAAATACATATTTGCATGAACCTCTGAACCCAGTGACACCTAATCTGTAAAATGTCACAGTCGGTAAAAAACATTTAAAAATGTTATAAAACAAAAGTTCAGACTCTAAACTGTGATCATATGAGCCAATGTAAAAAGATGCTGGAAAATGTAAGTACTAAGTGCAAACGTCTGACTATACATTCTACATTCTATTGTAATACAGCAAGCTGTTATATTGCCTGGCAACCACTGAAAAGCTCACCTTTTGGATAATAAACCATATTATTTTAAGTTAATCAAACAAACTTTTTAACAACTTTTAACAGTCTTTTATTATATTGCCATAGTTTTGCCACAGCTTTTTTAAAACAATACATTTCAGGTTAAAGTCACAATAATGAAAGAGAAGTAGTGACAGATCTTTCCTTCCATATTGTGAAGTACATCAGAGTGAAACAGTTTACTAAAAAAAGAAAAAAAAGTATGGTGGGGACTTAATTCTGTTCATCCATTTGTTGATTAGGAGGCAGATCTGAATGTGAGTTTGCTGTCTTTTTTTTACCTGGAGAGGATTTTCTGTTTCCCGAAAATGCCAGTTTACATTATCAAATTGTTCTAAAATGTCCTGACTTTGCTCACACAACCTTTCCCAGTCAAAATGACCGGCCTACAAAAATGTGCTTATCCATTGTAATTCCATATTATTATTTTTATATATATTCAGTCTTTTTTTAATCAACTTGTTTTGTACAAGTTTTGTATCCGGTTTTTTTTTTGTGAACATTGTTAAAATTACTCACAAATAATTTTTGTTTTTCATGAAAGTTTACAAAATCATTGATTTGGTGATAATACAACATAATGAGAAATTTACAAACAATTTTATGAAGATCAGTAACACCAATTTATATAAAGAATTTCATGACAGCAAAAGGGTTTAACAGACAAAATTATTGGGAGAAGTCAGAAGTTTCACCAGAACATCGGGTTATGATAGTTTGATTAAGAATCACAAGGTTGAAAAAAATGAATAAATGTAAACAAAGAAAGAAAGAAAGAAAGAAACAAACAAACAAACAGTTTACAAGACCAATGAAATGCATTTTAGAAAACTGATGGTGAATTTTCATATCATACTGACTTTAAGGGGGTTTCCGGGCATCTCTTCTATGAATTCTATAAAGGGAATTCTCCATAAAAGCATCTCTGCACTGCCAAATATATATATATATATATATATATTGGATATAGCTTAATTCAAGAATCTGCCCTGAGTGTGCAAAGACAGTATTGCATGCTTTCATGATGAGATATGCTGCCTGACAGCGCTGACATAGATGCTGTCTTGTGGGCCAGAGGTTTACCTAGTTCCTCCTTCGGGCCAGTGGAGGATCACTCATTTTAGAGATCAGCCACTCACGATGACCTCAGGCCTCCTGCGGGGTGCAACCCTATCACAGCGCCGGTCTCTCTGACAGATGAGTGTCCTACTGCACCCCTCACACACAAAAGCACCAGCATTGAAGTCAGAAGAGAAAAATCCCCCTCAGAGGCTTCTCGGCTTCTCTTTTACTCTCCTCCCTCGCTCCAGTCGCACATTCTCTCTGTTTGATGTCGTGTGAAATCATGAACACAGAGCTGGGAGATGTTAACAGGCTGCCAGGTATCAGAGGAGGTGTGAGAGGTGAGTCTTTGTATCAGAGGAGCCAAGAGTCTTATGTCGAGATTACTAGTGCGTCTCGCTGCCTTTGATGCATCATAAAGGTGCGTCACGGCACTGTCAGCTTTGTCAGGTAGTTGACGTCATAACACGGTGAGCGTGATTTCACCAAGTACAACATGTTCCTTGATCAACATCCTTGTCAATCCAACATGATCCAACATGTCAATCAACCAATCAGAATTGAGATATAACTTTTCAGGAAATATCTGTTTTAGGCTTACGATCAGGATTAGGTGCGTCTACACTCTTTTTAATCATTTTCATGCTCATTAATCATGCTCATAAAACATTCATAAAATGCACGTACAATCACATTTGATCCTAAATTTCATATCAGTGTTAAAAGAGAGGAACAAACTTTTTTTATGCATACGCCAGCTGAAGAGCATGTGTTCAAAGTTTTGTATGCAAATAACAGTGATTAAAATAATCCAACACTGTTTATTAAAATGTAAAAATAAATAGACTATGTATTTATATACTATTTATATACTTTGCTGAAATAGATTCCTTAATAATATATGACTTCCTGAAAAAAAAGTAAAATAAAAGTATATACATGTACATACAGTATGCATACATAAAGAGATATACCTGTGGACATTCTGTTGATGCACTAGTTCACATTGCACTTCAATATAAGATGAACTACAATTTATAAAGTGGGATGCATTTAGGGAAATCTTTTGTGCATATGGATGTTTTACTAAATGTTGTAGGAACATTTCAGAAATTGTTGTCCTTTTACATTTAGAATCATTATAACCATGTCTTTATATGACCATGTCTTCGGAAGATTTCTTCTTCTTCTTTTTTTTTTAATCTTCTTTGTGTGTGTGTGTGTGTGTGTGTGTTTTATTTAGGATTTCAATTTAGTGTTAATTGATTGTGAACCACTGTCTTGAAGGGATAATTCAACCAACAAAGAAAATGCATGACTTTGGTTCATCCGGGACATTAAATTTTTTTTTTTGAAACAACTTTTTTGTTTCCACAGTAACACTTTATAATATGGTTCTAATTGTTACTATATTTATTTAACTAACAATGAGCTATTGAT
The DNA here is from genome assembly GCF_963082965.1 of Carassius carassius. Lineage (NCBI taxonomy): Eukaryota > Metazoa > Chordata > Actinopteri > Cypriniformes > Cyprinidae > Carassius > Carassius carassius. The sequence goes on along the minus strand of NC_081793.1, from coordinate 15,429,044 downwards.
TTGTCACAGCATTTATTAATCTATATTGATGTTAATTAAAAAAATGTAACTGTTCAGTGTTAGTTCATGTTAGCTCAGATCCATTAACTGTATTTATTACCATAATTCCATCCAAGAAGCCACGGCCACAGTATGACATCTTTTATAGGGTGTCATTCGTTTACTCCACCATGTATTATTCCTATCAGTTTGGATTATTATTTTGAAGTGTCTGACAGAAACCCCGGCCTCTTACATAGGAACTTACTGGAAGTGTAGCCTATTTTTCTGCTGTGTTTGCTGAGTGAATAAATGACATAATTACACATCTGCTTGCAACATAACTGTCCATTAATCTCTCACCCATATGGATGATTAGTGTGTTGTGTTGTGTTGAATTGTGGATCAGCCTGTCTCTGCCCTTGACAGTGTCTATGTATGAGGAAGAGGCTCTAATTAGATATAGATGTGTTTTTGATGAATTTAATTGCTAATCGGCTTGCTTTGATACAGACCCGAGCGTGCTTTCATTGCATGCTTCACGTCCTCAGTGATCTGTGCTTTCTTTGGTTGTGATCTGCACCATTGACTCTGAAGTGGACGAGAAGAAGAACACGTCAGTGTTGGGGGATCGCAAACACGTGAATACGCACTAAAACTGTTTCAAGAAGGGTGTGGTGACACAACCGAGTCGGGAATACAAACATTGATGTGAGTTGCTAATTTGTCTGCTAAAAATCTGCTACTGCAAGGAGACACAGTGAAGCTTTAGGGTCTAGCAGGTGCTTGTCTGAGCAGGTTTAGGGCCACCTCTAGCCTTCAGCTAACTTTCCATGCTGCTGGGTGGGTGGTGACTGCAGTGCTAGAAAATAATGACGCAAGCATTAATGAGCCTTTGCAAACCACAGCTACAATGATTATGAAGTGAGGGAATTCCTCTCTACACAAAACAGAGAAATGTTATTTTGCCATTGGCTAAAGATTAAAGGGATACCCACCCAAAGTCTCTTGAAAATCTCTTTTCAGTTTAAGGAAAGTAAACGAGGAGTTGTCAAGCTGGTCAAAGAAGCGTATAAAAATTGTTTTGAAAATGTAGGCTGTCATTAACACATTCTAAGAAAAGAATGTAAAATAAGGCCCAATGTACTGAAGAAATTTCCATTCCCATTCATTATAGTTGTGTGTAATTTTAATTTTATTTACAAATTTTCTGAATTTCAACTTTTCTGTTTCACAGAAGACATACAGAACAGAGTCATTCATGTGTGAAGTGACATGGGTGAGTAAATGATGACATTCATTTGAATTTTTCCGCATGAAATATCTTTTAAGCTTCTTTTTTGCCCACCCTCCAAATAAAACATCCCTAGACAAAGCAATTTTAATGTCTTTCACCAACTGTTTCAACTCTCATGCATTCACCAGCTTCTCCAAAAAAATGGCAGATGAGGCACCTGTCTATGACCACGCTGCCGAGTGCTCTGTTTTTGTCCAGAGGCAGAAGAAATTAGAAACTCTTTGAACTTGTGAGTTTTTGACATCCGACCCCTGGAGCTCTTAAAGGTTGATGCCTTGTTAAAGCTGTGTTTGAGTTCAGTACAAGGCCAAAGCTTTGGCCTGCTACCCCAGGCCCCAGACAGGTCAGTGAACATTCACCACACATTCCTGGCCAGCTTCTCCTTTATTTGAGAGCTGCTTGGAGATACACTGAGGTGTGTTTTAAACCAGAGAACGTAACATTTAGGCCGCTCTTTATCAAGTTCTCTCATGTCTCATCACACCTCAATGCTTAGTGTGCTCCCATAATGCATCTATGCCTTTCCAAGCAGCATACGCTCCATCATGACTTTGACTTCGCAGCAAAGAGATCAAAGTCATGGCTTATTCAAATTTTGGTCAAGATCGACAGCATGCTTAAAGATCTCTGTATTGTCAGGTATGGATCTCTGCCCTTTCCTCAACTCATACTTGACATTTTAAGACAGGGAGCAGGAGATAAGAGAATTTTGAAAAATAACACACACCTTTTTGTGTCAAATGTATGGAAAGCATGTGTGCCTTAGGCTGCATGACTGAAGAGAGGTTCAGAGAGAGAGAGAGAGAGGAAAGGGATTAGAGAAAGAATCATCTTGTCATAATCAATTCCTCTATTGAATGATGGAACATTTGTGTAATTTAACAAATGTCTCTAATTTAGATGTCAGTAAAATGGTCTACAATTGATTAATTTACAATTTCCCACTGGGCAATACAGTGGGCCATACAGTATATTCTCCATTTTAGAGTCCTGTGGTACATTACAGTATTTATGGAAAGTATCACTTGAATTTTCAGAATCATATTTGGAATTTGATCAAATATTCCAAGTTGTATTCATTTCAGTTTAATTATATGCTGCTTTAATTTTGGTCAGTTGCCTTATTATGACTTGAGCTCATTTTCCACCAACTTAAAATAGCCTTAAAATAGAGAGAGAGAGAGAGAGAGAGAGAGAGAGAGAGAGGCTTGTTAGCCTGAGGATGGGGCTTTTCCTCAGTCATTCTGTCAGAACAGGAACAAACGCTCCATCATCAAGAGTTCAGGTTTATTCCCGCCACACTTCTGACTGGCATTTTAACTGCTCTGGGCTTATCAGATTGAAAAAAAAAAAAAAATACCTCATGTGTCAGAATCCTTGATAAATGTTCAAACCTGTTTTCTCTCTCTCAGTTCCTGTTCTTTTCCTAATGACACCCCATGCACCCTTGCTAGTGAGTGAAGTTACACTAGAGTATTCATATTATAATCAATAATGCACTGCTGCAAATGTGTCATTGATTAATGCATCGTGGGTGTCTGTTTTCTGTGATTTTTTTTTGTGGGAGGTGCCCACCCACCGCACCATTGTCTGATAAAACAATCAAAAAACTGTAGTTCCAAACTGTGTTGTTTATTTCAGTGGGAGAAATGGTTTTATGAAAACATTATGTTGGCAGAATCAAATACGAGATTCGAATGGTAGCTAGTTAACTAAAGAAGCATAGAGAGAGGACAAGTTACAAGAATGTGTAGGTCATTCGGATGAAACATAGTAGCTGGTTTTTTAACTGGTCCAAGCTGGCTTCCAGACTTCCTGAAGCCAGTTACATCATCTAGTAGCAGATTAATGACAAGCCTAAACAAGATACCACATGCCTAAATACTACTACTAGCTTAAGCTTGATTTTCCAGCAGGGGAAGGTTTTTTTTTGTATTACTATATGTGCAAGTCTCCCAGTGATGTAAAGACAGTATGATAACTTGCTGTCGTTAGCTCTATCTTAAACCTCAATCCTGAAACTGCTGGCCTGGCGTTGTAGTACGGAAACGACGTGTGACGTTACGGCTCTGTGGATCTGTCTCCAGGAGCTGCTGCCTGTCACTGTTCAACTAGCAGAGCTGTCAGAGAGCTTGGAGTCCACCGGCAGTCCCTACGTAAGTGACCTGACACTTTTGATTAAAGTTGTGATGTATTACACAACTCTCTAAAACCCTTCTAAAGAGAACTGAGATGGACGTAGAAGTTTGGGTTTCACCAGAGCCTAGATGGTTTTTGCAATTCATTTCGGAAGCATGATCAAACGTTAGCCCAATGTCAAAATGTGGTAATTTTAAGACCGGCAGTCTAATGTACTTGAATTGCTATCACAATGTTTAAAAATGAAATACATTTTTGTAAAGTTTTTTCTAAATCTTAAAAAGATTTTCCTTTAATGAGAGAATTATGCAAATCATTCTTTTCATTCAGATCCGAGAATCCATTTCAAAAAATGTAAACTGTTTTTAAGTAACCACCTAATCCTAACCCATCCCACACAATTGCATTGCAACAATACAATTGATTGGTTTGCTACGGATATAGAACCAATACATTTGAAAACTAATACTCGTCTGACCAGGCTATCTGTTTCACCCTCCTTTTCCTAAGTGGCCCCCATTATCCCCGAACATCCTTGATCTTTTCAGACTGAATTGCAGCTGGTGGATATTCTTGCGGCATCATTAAAGCAGTGACACCGGCTGACATGCAGGGGGTTTGGGATGAAGGGTGTATAATGACATTCCTCTCTCGCAGAGATGAGTCAAGTCCCATTGAAGCCAGCAGGGGACCAGAGCAGGTCAGAATGCTTACTGGCCTCCCGGTGCTGTCTCCTTTACGCCTGTTCTCTCAAAAAAAAAGAGTTTTCCAAATTTTAATTAATTCAGAATTAGAGTTTTATGTTAAGTGTTTGCGTATGTTCCCATCTGAAAGGACACTTTCCTTTTGAGAACCAAGAATAAAAGCCTTAAATGTGAGCCACATTGTCTCGACAACATAAAGAGCAGCTTAAAAATCCATATTACTGTATGTGTAAACAAATGTAAATGCAACCATCAGTTTAGCTTTCTTAGCTTGTTTGTTTTTATGAGTAAACTATAAAAAATCTTTAAAAAAAGGTGGACAAATATTTATTTAGAATTAAATTATTAATTTAAAGTAATACATTTCAGTAAACTGTGAACCAAAAGTGTATTTGGTTTTGAGTGGTTCATTTTTCTCCTGTTTTGACGGGTCCTTCGGATCATAAGAGCTACTGAAGTGTTTCCAGGTCAAGCCGTGACTTGATCATCTGAGGTCAGGCCTCTTCTGAGCTGTAACCGAGCTGAGGTTTTGATAGATAACAGATGAACGGCGGTGGAAACAGCCAGCTGGATCCGAACGGATGGTGGCTTTGCGGAGCTGTTGTGGGAAGAAGCCACAAATACCTTGTTCCTTTCTGTCTGGTATTCGGAGTGACTGCTGATTGTGTCTCAGCTTGCTCGTCATCTGTAATGCACGTGAAATTGAACAAAGCTAGACAGGCTGATCGCTTTCAAAAGCTCTCCCTACTTAAGACTGAGCTTAATTAGTTCATCTTGAGAGGATAAAGTCAGATATCAGCGGCCTGGTAAGCTGTTGAAACAGATTACGGAAGAAATTGGCCTGATTACTGCAGCACTGTTCGTCATAGATTTAAAGTCCATTCAGATGTGAAGGGATTAAAAGGAGAGGATCTACCACAGGGTGGATTTAAATCTCACTATAAGACACAAATGCATTTGATTGACACCGTTAAAACGACTGAAAACACACAATTATTGCTATTTACATGATATGTTTCTATTATAGCCTTTTTTAGTTTTTTAATATAAGTCAAGTTGATTCAGTTGCATTATACTAATAGTTATATTATTGATTATTCTAACAGTTAAATTCATATTCTTTCCCTTAAACTAATTTGTTAGGAATAACTGCTATATAAATGTGGGGTTGTGTCATGTAAAATCATGAATTTGAGATCGAAAGAATTGTAGACATGAAAGCATGAATTATTTTATCACACACACACACACACACACACACACACACACACACACACACACACACACACACACACACACACACACACACACACACACACACACACACACACACACACACAATCTATCATTTATTACACTTAGCACCACTAGTTTTGAAAGTTTTTATTTCAATCACTCAGTAAAGATATTGCACCTGCTACATATAATTTTCTATTAATCTATTACTGTTCTTTTTTTAGGACTGCAGTTTCACTGATGCCATTCAAGTAAAAGACAAGAAATGATGACGCAACTACTCATGTACCTGCAGCCATGTACGTTTGCGTATCGCTTTCTTTCTCACGCTCTCATTTTCTCTACCCTCCACTACAAATGTATCCAAATCAAAGAGGTTAGGCATTGTCAGTGGGTTAATATTACACCATCGTCAGAGAAAACAGCTGCGGGTCAATGACTCCAGACTCATTTGGTCTCTGTCAATTTCTTCTGGTGGCACTAATGCCAACATACAAGTAAAGCAATGCAAATAATAATGCTTCAGCTCCATGGCCTTTGTGTGTGTGTACTGTAAGTCTGTGAGTGCGACTGCATGTTTGGCAACTCTCGCTTCATAAACGAAACCAGAAGATGCTGGTGGTTTGGAACGAGAGTGCAGCGGGGACCACATGCTAACTGGGACTACTAAAGCACATTAGTTCTGACAAGTATTGTATCATGAGCCAGGGGGGCTTTTGTCGTATGCCTACACAAACATTTTTGCAAAAAGACTCATGTTACTAAAGAACCTTGTGAGGTCAGTGTCATTTTGAGGATGGGGTAATTAGTGGAACTATGACATTATCAGCACTATTCGGAGGTAAATATGATCTCTGCAGAATGTAGCGAAATCTACAGAGCATAAGTGCTTTAACAGTACTAACCTGTCAAATCGGAATGACATAATTCGAAAAATGGAGAGAAAAAAACATATTATGTTATAAATATATACAATGACATGTAATTTATTTGTTTCTGTAATATACAGTATTATATTCGTTATTTTAATATATTTCATTAATATTGCAGTAGCTAATTATTTAATTTGTTTCTATATTTAAATGGCTCAACTCAACCTGCCAAGAAACAAATGAAAGAAGGATCCTAGTAAATAAAAGGAGTTTACTTTAGTCTAAATTTTTTTTTATGTCATAATGATCTGAACGGTTTTGCTTTCAAATGAATAAACTGAAAAAGTACAAGTATTAAAGCATGTGTGATATCTTAACGCAGCCCATTTCAGTATACTTTGTATGGATTCTGCTGGAAAGTGAGCTCTTCTTTGGAAAGTCAGCCAATTTCAGGTTAATGTAGTTAATCAGTTTTTTTAAATCACAGATTCGATTGTAGTACACAATGACTTTAGAGAAAAATAAATGTTCAAAGCATAGTCAAGTTTAAAGTGTAATGATACTTAGGGTTAAACCCCAATGAATTTATTGAGACCCAAGCCAAGGGACATCCACACTAATGCCTCAATTAACACTCCTAACACGGCTGGAGTGCTGAGGCTATTAGCGAAGACAACAATATACCCCATCCTGCAGCTTTAACCTAACCTTAACTCTGACAAACACGCTGCATCTATTTCACAACACTCCAACCTTCAAAAACAGCCTCGTTTGAACATTCAAAATAAATGGAGCCGGGCGAAACACGGCAGCGAGGAAAAAGACAGGCTAGCCTTTTCCGTCCCTTCAGTGGCTAAGGTTAAGATTCTTTGGACTGAGCCGAGAAGCTTTTTTCCACACAGTCAACTGAAAGTGTTCTTTACTGCCCTCTGAAAAATGGTCACTGACCACCATTCTCCCCCAGTGCTACTGGAGAAAGTGATGCAGAAAGTGGGGATTATCGCTACTCACCACCAGATGGGATAGCCTCCAAGCACCCGAGAGCTGGACAACCACATGCACATGAGATATCCAACCAGGTACAAATCCATGAGGTATGTCTTGTGTGGATGGAAACTGTCTATTGATCAGTACATAGAATTCCTTGAGAGAGGCTGAAGATTAAGTTCCAGCCGGCAAGTCTTAAGGAAAAGATGGATGCTTGAGAGAATAATTAGCAGCTTTGGGGTTTAAATGAAGGCTAAAAAATAAAAATAAAAAATGAAACATCTCCAGGGTTTGCTGCTTCTTTGAGTTGGGTGAGGAACGTGTGTGTGTCCCAGTAGTTAGGAGAGTAAGTGTCTCTTACACATACTCGCACACACGCTCCTACTCGTCCTCTGATTCCCTCCCTCTCACTGAGGTTCTTCCCTAAGGTACATATCTTTTTCTCTCCCCACTTTTTTACCCCTTAGGATCATCAGGGCCAATATTAGAGAGAGAGTGAGAGAGAGAGGGGGAAGAAAAAGGACAAGCGAGGTTTGGAGATGTCAGCTGGCAAGCCAATCACAGAGCATGGCCTTAGGTTACGCAAAAAAGAAAAGAAAAAAATTATTATTCCTGCCCATCTGTCAATTATGCACCACCCCCTGGTAATGTAGCAAAGAAAGAAAGAAACAGAGGGAGAGAAAGAGAGAGAGAGAGGAGGCTGAGAGGGAATAAGAATGAAAGGGTGTCAGAGTTTCAGAGAGGTGGACTTGTCTTATTAAGGTCTATATTGTCTGTATTAACATCAAGGAAAACCAGCTGTGTCAGAGTTGGGCCTGCTGACAGTATCGGGGAACGTCGTCTCTATATTTAAGTACGCCATGCCCCAAACTAATTGTTCTGGATATGTGTGCGTACACATGCATTCACACGTTGAGAAGAATTTTGTCAGGAAGAATTTTGATGGCCGCGTCTTCCCCTTGTGACGACGGGGCACAGAGAGAACACAATAAAAAGCCGTAAAAGGTGGTGTGGCAGGGTTAGCATAAACATAAGCATAAACACTATTGTCATTCAGATAGGATGAGGGCAGACGGAGCTGAGAAAGAGACACAGCACTAAAAGATGACAATGCATTCTAATATAGCCTCTGTCTCAGACTGACCATGGTTTCAGGTAGAAATACTGAAAATATCAAATATATATGTGTGCTATAAATAGATAAATATATATGTAGTGCATTAATAGATTAAATCATCTATTTGGTCAGACGACAACAACAAAAAATTATTGTCTAATAATAACAATGCAAATGTGACAAAGTAGAATAAAGCAAATTCATAGAAATAGACATGACTGTAATTGTGAACTAGAAAATAATAGCCCAAATAAATAAAAAAATAATGTTGACTTGAAAATAGTTTCTTTGGAAGTTTTGAAGAAAAAAAAAAGTTTTAAAAGCTTTAAAGTTTGAAGGTCTGTTGGACTTACAGAGATGACAATAGATAGATAGATAGATAGATAGATAGATAGATAGATAGATAGATAGATAGATAGATAGATAGATAGATAGATAGATAGATAGATAGATAGATAGATAGATAGATAGATAGATAGATAGATAGATAGATAGATAGATAGATAAATAGATAGATAGATAGATAGATAGAAATAGTCAGATAGATTGATAGATAGATAGATAGATAGATAGATAGATAGATAGATAGATAGATAGATAGATAGATAGATAGATAGATAGATTAAATGTCACCTAGAAATGTGGAGTTGTTAATATATTACATCATATTTAATAAATTCAGTTTTGGTGGAAGAACACTTCATTTACATTGTTGAATTCCTTTGAATTGCAATTCAGCGAATTCCTTTTCCTGTCATTCCGATTCAAATTCCAATTCAGTTTCCTGAAGGAATTCACTTCGCATTCCAGTTAAATAAATATTAAATATAAATATTAAAAAAAAGAGTTTTAACATAAGTGCCAACCTCTTTTCCAGGAATGTTTCATTTGTGTTATTGTCCAGTATTCTCTTGCTTGGCTGTGGTCTGATAAACTCTCTCCTCCAATCTGCTAGTGCATCTATCTGTCTCACTCACAGCAGGGACATGGTCTGTGTGCAGCCACCGCAGGAGCTGAAGAGAGACACTGACAGCTCTGACCGTGTTTTGGAGGTCATATTTCAATTGCCCTTTTCTTTGTTCCCGTTTATTCTCCGACATCAGAAGAGTCAGAGCTGTGCTGCAACTGCACTTCGAAGGATGAGAGGTCATTCTGACATCTTAAATGTTTATCACCAACTGCATTTCAGTGTTTCTAACAGGATGCTACATCCCTGGTCTGATTTGATATGAACCTGCTAGTTAGACTGCAGTTTAAATCGATGTGTAGCATGTGCTGTGTTTCTGACATTGAAAATAAAGATCTGCTTTCCATCAGCTGCATTGTGCCGAGATCAGCAGTTTGATTCTGCATTCTTGAAGAGTGACAGACGTGGATCTGCTCGCCAGGATTGGCTGGGAAAACTTGATCGGAGCATAATTTATGAGTGGAGGCGAGGAATGGTCTGCGGTCGGCATCTCAACAACAGTGAAACCACATTTCCCAGGTCAAGGCTGTAAGGCCATGACACAACAGACCGGCTGGAAATGAGCTGACGATTAGAATCTCAAGGACTCGAACCCCAGCATGCACCGCAACGGTGTGAAGCCAGGACAAAAGCCAGAGATGCTTGACATAGCTACAGCACAAACAAGACCATTCCCTCCTAGCAGAGCCACTGTGCTTAGGAGGAAGTTTTGATTCTCGTATCAATCACACTTAATGAATTTACTGAAGTGGGCCCTAGAGCATGGAAATGAAGTGTGCAAGCAGATCATTGAGAATAAAGAGACTCGCCCGGAGCTTTGACTTCTGGGTCAGGAGTCTCTCATCCTCCCTCATTAAGTCATGTTTGTGGACACTCCTGCTTTTTGTTAGGGCTAGGCTAATACATCACCCCACACACCCACAAAGTAGCCCCTGCAATCTGGGAAAGACACCCTTTTGGCTCCCAGTGAGTGAACAGAAGATAATTTAAGCTATCGCAAACAACACAAGCCAACTGGTGAATTAAAACATAAGATGTGGTCACTTTTAACATTGTTCTGCAAATTTAGTTGGTGTAATCTATTAATTTCACTAGGAATCCATTTACGATTGGGAATTTCACGTGAGGGCAAAAGACTTCCCCACATAAAATTCAAACGGGTTCAAGTTGATCACGCAGTTTTGCCGCGTTAACAAAAATAAAGATGCTTGATTTGAAAGTGACTTCTTCATACATTGCTAGACTACTGACAACAACAAACTTTCATTGAATATTCACAAGTGAGATAGCACCTTTAACGTTAGCTTTAATCCGTATGTGTTTGCTAGCAGCATGCGCAGGCAATGCAGAGACATACACAGAGGCCCCCTGTGGTGCAGGTTTCTAAGGCGACCCGAAAACGGCCGCAACCAGGTCCGGATCTTTCTCAGGCTTCCCTCAAAGAGGGACATGTGTAGACCCCCACTGTCCCTCAGACACACATACTCAATCCGGACAGTGTGGCCGGACACAGGCAAGCAATAAAACCTGGATTAGCAGAGCGTTCACACATAACACTAGAGCGAGAAAGTTTCTTAACACGCCCAAGCCCACCCTCTCCTCGCACACGTCTCTCCTCTCTTTCATTCCCTCCATCTCTCCTTCTTTTGTGTCTGCATCTCTCCTCCCTCCTCTTCCTTTGCCCCTTTCTCCTCAGAATTTCATTGTTTGTTATTACCATGTTAGAGATAAAGGAGGTCTGAGGAATTAGCTTGTTCTTACAGTTGCAGAGAAAATCCGCTTAAGTCCGCAAGCCCCAAATTTGCGGTACCTAGAAGCCCCTGCTCTCAGGATTTAACTAAAATGCGTATCTTTGTGGTGGGGGGAAAAAATCATTTTGTAAGGTGCCAACAGGGCTGAGATGGAGCAGTCCGACCCATCCCTGGGCCCCCATCTCTGCATCATGTCCTGGAAATGGGTGCATTTGTATAATATCACTGCTTTTGTCCCTACTTTGTAAGCTGCGGACAAAGCTCAGACATTCCCCCACCCCTCCCCGCTCATCCCCCCCAAACAAACCTTTTTCATTAGAGCAGCAAACATTTTCCCCTTCAATAGCATCATCCCCGGCATCTCTGCAGGACTTGAGCACTATAAAGCACCTCTCTTCTTTTAGGACACAGAGCTTGCTTAATTAAATCGCACTTAAGCCGGACAATAAGCAATAAGAGAGAGAGATAGAGAGAGAGAGCTATATGCCAGATACTTTGTTCACACAAGATGAAGAGTCAACAGCCACCCCCACGCCATTTCTATCCTAATAACCACCTTTAGAAAGTCTCTATCCCTGCACAATGCTTCTCCACTCCCCTCCTCTCACTCTCAATCACCCTATAGGACAATGCCTAAAGCTCCGCAGACCCCCAGGACCCTCGGCCCCACAACAGACACTTCTTTTATTGGAATTCTTTGGTGTTCTAATCCTCAGCTTCCTCTATAGGACAATAATGGAGTGTCAGTACTTTAGCTTTTTCCAGTGTGGCTATCATTAGACTGGCTTGGGTCACAAGCACTCTCTTCCTCTTTTCTCAGGTTTAAAATGATTCTTAACTCAGGGTTAATGAAGCTCGAAAAATTCATAAATTACCAGGGCATGTTGCATATTTCTGGGTGTGTCTTCTGGCATGCATTCTTAAGTGAATGTCAAATCAGACGTGAGAAGTGTAGACCGTGTTTATTTTCAGAGTGCGACAGTCCCAAACCCAGGCCCCAGATGATGATATTAGGGTTTTGAATGAATGGATTTTATTTTAAAAAAGGGCAGTGGAAATAATGTTACTTGTGTGTGTTTAATATGAGATTTGGCAATGTCTATGTACCTCAGACTGAAAAGTTCCTTACCACGGTTTCTCAAAGGGTTAGTTCGCCCAAAAATGAAAACACTGAAAGGGTTTGTTCTTGTGCATCAAGCTAGTGTGCTTCAGCTTCCATGTGTACAATATTTAATGTGCTAATGTGCGTATGCACACTGACATTGTTTATTTATAAATAAAAGGCTAAATTAAATCTTTTCATCATACAGAATAAAGCGATTGTGTTTTACAGAGACTTGGATTAAACTGCTTGATTGATATGGATTATTTTTCTGTCTTTATAAACTTTTTGAAGCGTCAGTGTTTTGATGGAATGACCTCAACTAGAGGGACAGAAATCTCAGGGTTCGGAAATATCTTAATTCATTTTTTAAAGATGAACAAAAGTCTTATGGGTTTGGAATGACATGAGGGTGTATAATTGATGAATTTAAATTTTTAGGTAAACTATCCTTTAAGATGCCCAAATACTCTCTTCTGAATATTTAAAGGATAATTCACCTAAAATTGAGGTTTCTTTAATTTACTCACCCTCACACACCAGCACAATAAAACCTGTCACATTCAACCAAAGCATAAAAGTAATCCATATATTACAAATCTTCTGAAGCCATATCATATATGCCAGAAAAATCTGAAATCTATGTTATTATTCATACGGCAGCTCTCAAATTGATTTTATATATATTCAGATAGGGCTAATGTAATGCCAGGCTTTCATCAACAATGGCAAATTTCAGTCGGTTTCTCACATAGAGCTATCACGTGTTTTTAGAAGATATTTCATTTAGTGCATGGTTTGTATGGACTGCTGTTATGGTCCTTTTCTGGTGTGTTTTTTGTTTGTTTGTTTTTTGGAACTTAACAGCACCTGGTGACCAGTTTCTTTTATTATATGGAAAAGTACATCTCCTCTTGTATTCTATAGAGAATATGGATTTTGAGCAACGTAAGGGTGAATAAATTATGACATCATTTTCATTTGTTATCCATTTAAGAAGTGACCTGAGTATTGACAAATTGTGGTAAGATCCTTTTTAATCTGGGGTTTATTTGATTCTTTTACTGCCAGAAAAATGTGCCAACATTTTATTTTAGGATACATTTGTTAAACTGTGCTCTTGGAAGACCACTGTCCTGCAGACTGTAGCTCCAACCAGCTCCAAAACCCCTGCCTGCAAGTTTCTAGTAATCCCTTAAACCTTGATTAACTTCCTCAGGTGTGTTTAATTAGGGTTAGAGCTAAACTCTGCAGGACAGTGGCCCTCCAGGAACTGAGTATGACACCCCTGCAAGCTTGTTACTTGGGGCAGTTCCCTTTAAGGGACAACTTTGTTCCTTGTCTACTCCTGAAAGGTGCATATCACTGCCTTAGATAACTACTATTTAGGGATGGATAAGCTATGAAGATGTCCTTTTGAAGGAACTGTCCTAGTGACAAGCTGTTTAAGTCCATGGTGACAGTCATGAACTACTGTACAAATTGCTCTTTTTACAAACTGATCTCAAATAAATTTTTATGCTAATTCATCAATATATGATACAAAATATACAAGGTATATTTGTATACATTTATTTGCCAACAACATAAAGCAAACACACAAGGCATATACTGTATATTATTAGGTTTAAGTTCTTAGAAAGCAGTAAACATTAAAGCTCTATAGTAAGGATGGAGAACATAGTAAAGTATTATAGTAACAGAAATTAAATATGACTAAGTTCAGTAAGTAGCTTATAAAATATTGTGAGTATTATGTATCTTTATAGTAAGACAAAACCATCAAGAGTGTATTTATACTGACATCTTCTGGTTACTCACAGTTCCGTCACACATATAGATCTGAAATTGCTGTTAAAATTCCTTTCTGTGTAGACACTGGATACCATCTTATAGACTGCTGTGCCCCTTAAACCTCCATATACTGTTACATTTATTTATGAAAAGTGGAATCAGCATGCTAACATGTAAAAAAAAACGGCATAGGCTGGGATTGGCTGGAAATATTTGAGGGATGCAGCTAAGGAATGTTCTAAATTCTAGTTAACAACCTCTGGGGCAAATATGTGTACATGTGTAAGAACATGAACAGTCAGCGAAACTTTCATCTTGAATAATCTTGTATAAATTCCCTGAGCTGTTGTCTTCTATAAGACGAAGAGTAGTAATTATGGAAGCTCTTAAAATGAAAAAACTTCATACTTCTGTATACTTTATGATTTTCATAGACTGTTGTCAAAAACCTCAAGGCAGCATCTGTTAAAAGTATAAGTATATTAAAAAAAGCAAAATAGTAATTTAATGAAAATACCCACAGTTTAGCCTCTCTTGACAAAATGGCAATTTGATCTCATCTGCAGCCAGTGATTTACTAGTCATCATTTAAAGGCTAATTAACGTCACATGCATTTGTCCCTCGGGGACAGAAAGACACAATGCTGCTGAAATTCTATAGTCTTAACGTAATCTTGTCTTTAAAGGTAGCCTACTTCCAACAGGCTCAGATCCAGCTGATGGAATCACATCACGTTGGGAAACATAAATCTTTGAGCCTAAGGGTTGCATTGTTAAAGAATATCAGAGTAGCATGTTCTGAGCTCCAAGATATAATTTAACAGCTTTTAAAATGTACTGTAGTAGCTTCCCCACCTTGTAAGAGCAAGAGAAAGAAGACCACAGCGCTTTGATGTTGTGTGCATTTGCTTCAGTTTAATCATCAGTGAAGACGCTCCCACGTCATTCAGACACATGGCTCACATTTCAGTTCCTACGGGGCAAAATGACAGAGTTTGTGTAGCTGAACTTATATTTCACACATCTTTGGCCCAGAGACTATAAGCAACTTCTTTTAGAAGCCTATTAGTGTCCTTATAGCATCTGTTGGAGCATTAGCTTCACATACTGCAAAGTGTAGGATGGAAGGGCTAAAGCTTAAGAATAACATTATCTTCATAATAGTGGACTGGCCTGGTCATAAATATATTATATAATAATATAAATATTATTATTATTTTCATTTATATTTTTACAAAATTAGAGCTTAATTGAAAGGTATACATGATAGAAAATTAAGTTTTTAAGTTAGCCTATATTTATTATGATTTTGTTTTTGTTTTCCTCCACACATTACAGTCATAGTTTAAAAAGAAATAATAAAATGATATAAATAATTTTAACATAATTCATCATATATTGAATGTGTTGTTTTAAAGTTTGTATGAATTTCACTCTTTTAGATTTAACCTTCAGATGATCAATTATTCATGTTCATTTTACAGATTTCATAGTATGATATTCTCAAATAAGGAGCAAACGCTTTACTTGAAAGGCATTTCCAAGGTGACCTTCATATGTGACATTCATTTAAAACCAAACAAACAAAAGGTTAGGAAGAAAAATCTGTTTGTTTTAATGAAAATAACTCAAGAAACATTGTTAGAATTAATAAACATGATATAATTTTTTTTCCTCCAGTGCACAGTAAGAAAACAAAATAATAATAACAAAATAAAGTAATTTATAAATTAACTTTGAATGTAAAACAAGACACATTATAGTTTAATTCCATACCTTTTCACTCTGTTGATCAATCTCACATTTTAATCATAAGTAGTTGAGTTATGCAAGATGATGATACTTAAAGGGACAGTTTAATGATTTTCAGAAGGAAAATCATGTCACCAGTTACTCATTCTCACAGTGATCCATACCAGCTTGTTTTTATTTCTTCTTTGGAACACAGAACAGAAGTAAGGGAGAATGCTACTGACATCATTTGTCATCTTTCTCTGTCATTGCATTGTTTTCCCCCATATTATGAATTGTGAATTTTCATAAAATGGTGACTGAGCCTCTCAGTCCCTAACATTCTGCCTAACTTCTCATTTTGCAGCCCAAAGAAGTAAATGACTCGTGCAGTTTTGGAACCAAAGAGACTCAATGATGACAGAATTTTCATTTGGCGAATTTATACGATGAATGCATTGCAACTTTAATAGCGGAATACAAAGTACCAAGTGTTGTGAAATTCTGTAACAATTCAGTGTATTACAGAAACAGACACTTGAGACTGCTACAGTATTGGTAACAATTTGTTTGAATAAACTACCATACTCATAAATCTCGGTATTTTTGCATAATCGGGTAATCTCTCTCACTAGCAGTTTCTCTGACGTTAAGGGGGCGTGCACCTTTTCAACAAATTATCAACGCATCGAACGTTGATTGGGCGACATCCTCCTCGTGACTCACAATATCCAATCAGCTGTTACCTCGATGAATACAATCCCATCCTTCTAAAGGTGAGTTCTAAAAAAAAAACGATGACGTGAAACGATGAAGTCTTGCTGTGTTGTCACCATCTGCTCGCACAGGAACAAACTGCTTCAAAGCAAACATGATGAAATAAACAGACGAGTCAAGTTGCGAAAAACGGCAAGGCTACATTGCAAAATGGCCCCAGAACGGAACATATCTCAATAACGTATACAGCCAGAGGAAATAGAGTTAATATTTGTTCGTAAGTACTGTGAAGTTTCTGCTTGACCCGTGCTTCGTCACGCTTATCATTTTAAATAACAACAAATGAACCGTTTCAGAAGTGGTGTTGATTTTCCACACTCTGCATATTGCCTATGACTTTTTAAGGTCTATGCGTCTTAAATGTCAGTGAACGTTGTATAATTTTAAACCCATACATGCATTTCCACGTGTCTCTTGTGTCTGACAGTAAGTACGCAGTAGTTGTGAGTGTCCCACCACTGCGCGAGGATGAACGTGGGCACGGCGCACAGCGAGGTCAATCCAAACACGCGAGTAATGAACAGCAGGGGTATATGGCTCTCCTATGTGCTTGGCATCGGCCTCCTACACGTCATATTGCTCAGCATCCCCTTCGTCAGCGTGCCTGTGGTCTGGACCCTAACCAACCTCATCCACAACATGGTAAGAGTTGCTAAATGTCACCAGGCTCGAAAGTTTATCCGTAGTGCTGGTTGTTTTGCTAAATTACGTCCAACACCGTACCAAAATAGTTTGTTTAAAAAAAGGTACCAGAATTATCCTTCACATCAAGCTCTGAAATTTATTAAAAATGATTATGAACTTAATAGGCCCCAAATATGCAAAATGATTAACGTGGCAAATTGACTGAATAGGAAACTTTCATGTAGTGTCTCATTATACAGAACAATTATTGTCACTGGAAGTGATCCTATTATATTTTTATATACATTTTTATTACTATTTTATATAATTGTAAATTATATTTAATATAGTCTGTTGTATTTTTTAGTTCGTTTATGGCTGGACATTCATCTAATTAGACAAGCATCTTTGTACAGTTTTGCTTTGTACACCCAGCAATAGTTATGGGATGCATTTGTCCTCCTATAAGTTAGTTAATTTGCTCACGTAACGGCCTGTTCAGGATAACCATAAAGTTTTAATAAACATTTTAACTCTGTTAGAATAGTGGAGTCCACGGGTATATAATGATAATGACACAGAGGAGCAATATATTTGGAATCACTTTCATTTTTTTTTTTTCCTGCTAATGAATGGTAAACACATTGACAGCCAGTCAGACTATAAAAAGCTTGAACATTCAAATCAGCAAGCATTAATAAATAGGACATTATCATGCAATGATGTGAACAGTAAAATATTTATTATATGAAACGGCCTTAAAACACTCCTATAGTTAGTAGCTTTGTTATTTCCTGATGTCACAATCCATAACATGTCTGCGACACATTTTGGCTCCCAGGCTGCCTTTGGAGACAACCATTGCATTAGTGTCATAGTGTAAATGTAGCATACTGTATATGCTTTCTTAAGAGATTTTAAAGATGCAAAGGCTTAAAATAATCATTTGTTTTGTGACAGTTCCCAGCTGCAGAAACTCTGAAATGGCAACATTTTTTCTTGCTGAATTTTGGCCCGTTCAATTGCTGACTCCAGGTTCTGTAATTTCAGCCAATGTTGGACTAACCGAGCCATCCTGTATCGCCTTTCTTAGTCGTCCTGCAGCCAAAACGCTTCAGCTCTTGCTGTTGTCCTAAGAGTTTCACAACATCTGCTGAGAGAGCTTTGAGGAATTGTACCAAAGGTCATGATGTTCTATGACTCTCTTTCTGCCATAGTGCATGTATATCCTCCTACACACGGTAAAAGGAACACCGTTTGAGACTCCGGACCAAGGCAAGGCCCGGCTTCTGACCCACTGGGAACAGATGGACTACGGGGTCCAGTTCACCGCCTCTCGAAAGTTTCTCACCATCACCCCTATTATACTGTAAGAGTGTTCGCCTTTGCTCTGTGCTGTTAGAAGCTTCATTCTGCCTGTCACGCTAATTTGTCCCTTTTGGTTGTGTTCTGCACATGCACTGGGAAAGCTTTTACAGCTTGCTCTGCATGACCATGAGCAAGAGGCACTGATGCTGATTTCCTGTGGTGTCTGCTGGCAAGGAGAGCTGGATTTAGAAACCGTTATTTAGTCCTGACTGTCATTTGCTCTTTTCTTCTCTCTTGCGTTGTATTCTCTCATATTGTGAGGGTATATCTATCAGTTTCAATGAGAGATTGTATTTCAAAGTGACAAGATATTGTAAAAAAAAAAAAAAAAAAAAAATATATATATATATATATATATAGCAGTAGTGTTGTCACGGTACCAAAATTTCAGTATTCGGTACCGATACCAGTGAAAATCCGCGGTTCTCGGTACCAATTTCGGTACCAAAGCAAAACACAAAAATATGCTAATTAAAAAAAAAAAAAATTATCACTAAAAATAAAACCAATGCCATTCTTTATACTTATTTACAATTGTTTTTAAAGTTCTTCTACAAGTAATATAATTATGAAAAACAGTAAACAAGTTTCACCCAAATTTAATTTGTCTTTTAATTTATGAAATTTAAACATTTTATTTTTTGGTAAATAAAGGGGATTTGCTATTAAAATTAAAACATGGAAGAAATATTGTGTGATTAATTTTTAATTAACCTTAGTAGCAGTATCACATACATTTTACAAAATAATAGTAATATTTCTAGCACAATGCCTTTATGTAAAAATGAATTTGTAATGAATGCATATTTGTCATTTATCTGAACTTAAGAATGGTGGTGATGCTTAAGATATTTTTGTTCATTGAGGGTTTCTGTAAAAAAAAAAAATAGTAATAGATCATAATAATTATTATTAAAAGATAATAATACTACTAATTCTACTACCATAATAACAATATACAATGCACTATGGATTGATGAGCTGCTGGTTCATGAATATTAATCACGTTGTCTGCGTTCGGTCGAACTGATTTGCTGAAATCAAAACAGGGACGGTAATAGATGAGCGCCAGCCAATGAAATTGCCATTTGTGCATTAGCTCCACCCACTACCGGAGAAACCGGCATATCTTCTGCTTGTTCGAAAATATGAATAATTCTAAATGAACTCCATTATTTTGACAGGAGAAGACAACAAAGAATATAGTTTACATGTAGCATGTCGATTCAGCGTGGTAAGACTCTCGCTCTCTCTCTTTGCATGTGTGAGAAACAGAGCTATCAGCAAAGCGACGGCGAGCCGTGCTCCTTCACACAGAGTTTACAGTTCGGCAAATACCATAGACAGTAAAAGAGGCAAATACAGGTGTGCTGTGCGTCCATTGAGATGAATTGAAAAGTACAGATCGCTTGATGGAGAGAGAACTCTGAAGCGCTCAGTGTTCAGCAAGTGAAAATACATCTGCGCCAATCTTATAATAGCCTCTAACACACACACACACTGGTGAGTAAAATCTAAGAATTTATTAGCCAATGGCTAACAATAGACATAATTTAGTCGCCCTGAGTAAAATATATTCACATATGCGAGTGATTTACTCGCAATGTAGAGGCTGTTTTGACGGTTTTCCGTGAATACCTTTAAATTGACACTGGTTTTACTCAAATGAAACGGTAAAATGCTTGTGAAGTGACTCAGAACAGTTCTGGTGATGTTGTTTGTGTATTTATGTCCTCATTATTGCAGGCGTCATGCGCTTCAGTCTATGTAGTAAACAAACCATTCATTCATTCACACAGAGACATGCACGCAGAACATGCAGGATGCAGATTTCAACCAACTTTTGCGGCTTAACGTTTACAAATACTGGTCCATATGGAGATTTGATTTGATTAATTTATGCTAACTTTGACAAATTCCGTGACTGTCCATATTAAAATTTTTCATTTTCATGACTGGATTTTGAGATTCCGTCCGCGTTTTCTGCTTCGCGGAAATCATAGCGCTGTATGCATCCAGAACCGGGTTTGAACGGGTCCTCTGTACCACCGGTACTTACAGAAACCTGGTACCATGACATTTTCATTTTTTTAGTACCAACTTGGTACCGAAGTACCGGGTCTTTTGACAACACTATATAGCAGTGTTTTAGTATTATTAATACAGTATTACGGTATTTACTAATATTTCTAACTAGTTCTATTCTGTTTCTCTTTAGCTTTAATCTATTTAAGTAAACTACAACTTCAATTTAAATTAGTTGCCAGTTCAAGTTTAATTGGAATAAAAAGGAAAAAATACTATAATACTTATACTATAAAAAAGTAATAATAACAATAATGCACATCCATTGTTTTTGCAAAATAAACCCTCACATGGTGATCAAGACCCTGACACGACGCGAAGCACTTTTGCATCACCCTGAAGGGGTTTATTTTGACATAACAACCGTCTGGATCTATATTATTCTGCTTATTACACCACTACTTGGCAAATATGTAAATGATGAAATCTTGATTTGAGTTATATTTTATTAATTTTTCTTTAAATGCAGAGCTTCACTAATATAATTCATGGAAAGATTGCAAAATTGAAACGTATTAAACATATACTTAATAAAAACAACAAAATGCATGCCAATATTTTCTGTAAGATAAGTAAATTACGTAAAGTAAATACGCCCTAGATTTAATTCAGAAAATGTATAATATTCTAGCACTTAGTTTGTCTTCCAGAATTAAATATACTGCTCTGACCCTTCTTGGCACTGAGTGTACAAGTTCATGACAGATTTTCACATCTGTCCTGTTTAACTCCTGGACGACCTCCTTAAATGCTCTGGTCTTTAATGGAGGGTTTTGCTCAGCTCGTCTCTACAGAATACCCCACAGCTGCTCAAGAGTGTTAAGATTGAGTGAAATACATGTATGCTGAAGGATTTTCACCTTGGGAGAATCAATATCTTTGTCATGCTGAAAAAAGGCCCAATAATGCAGGGAATGAGGGGAGGATAGCATCTTCTGTTTCAAGTTTTTGTATTACAGCACACAGTAGTGTGTGAATACATGCCAGCATTGATAAAGCACAACTACCCTTTGAAGTCGATTAACGCGGATACGCGTTTTGAGTCATTTTCTCCCGATAACCCCGAAAAGAACTTAAATTACACTTTCAGTTTTAATCTTACAGATAAGAGCAATACATCAATCGAATCTGTAAAGGGTCTACTTTTTTTGGGATACAGACATAATAACAACAAAACTTTGTGCACTTATAAAATAAAGATAACAAACAAGGTGTGCTGTCTGCAGCCTTTGTCTGCGCTGATCTTTATTTACAAACACGTCATTAAAATGAACTGTAACTCCGTGAATACTCAACGAAGAGACATGAGAGAGATATCTATAGAAAGCTTGACATGTCTACTTTTAAACTAAACAAGTGCCGCCGAAAACAGATTTTCTGTGATAAAGTAATCCATATGAAAACAACGCCATGTCTGTTTTTCATGTCTCCCTTCATTATATCTAATGTGACCACGCCCCCGCGCCGAACGCGCTATTCAGATTCAAAGTGAAGCGCACGGCTTGAATACGCCCACACAGAAGAAAAGGTTGCACTTTATTTTACAGTACGTGTACTAACATGTACTTCTACTGTACTTACAGTGTATTTATCTAAGAAAGTTCTGGTAATACAAGGTAACTACATGGGGTAGGGTTAGGTTTAGGGGTAGGTTCAGGGTTAGTACCTAGTTATTACATAGTTATTGTAATTACTATAATAAGTACATAGTATGTACATGAGGAACAGGACTATAAAATAAAGTGCTACCGAAGAAAAAGCAGCGAGACTGTTCTTCAAGTTTTTATTTTAACTTCGCGATGAGAGGAATAATACATAATTCACCCCAACAAGATGTGATGTGGTTGAGGATTTGAGAAATGGATTTCCTCAGAAAAAAAGAATAAAGCACTTTATTCAGCAGAGATCATAAACATGAGTAAGTCTCTTTTTATTTATTTATATACTTGTACTAGTTTTCACATAACGTGTAAACATTTTACTAGTTAGACTTTTTCCAAAGACTTTTTCCAAACTATAATTCCTGACTAAATATATAATCAAGTGAAACATTATGAAGTTTCAATAACAATATACTATACTATACCATTCAAAAGCTTGATGTAAATAATATAAATGTAACAAATAAATAACTGTAGGCTAACAAATGTAAAAACAATGCTGTTCTTTCAATCTATTCCCCCTAAAATACCTAAAAAATATTCTCAGCTCTTTTCAACATTAATAATAATAATAATGATGATGATAATAATAACAATAAATGTTTTTTTGTAGAAAATAAGATTGTTAAAAGGATTTCTGAAGGATTGTGTGACTGGAGTATTGATGCCAAAAAATTAGTTTGAAAGTCAGCTTTGATTGTTCCTGATAAACTGTTTAACTGCTCCCCCAAGTGGATATTAAAGTATGTTGTGGGATAATTAAATATATTCTAAATAAACTACAAACATAAAATTATATAGATTTATTTTGTTCTCACATTCTTTCTTGTAACTCCTTCCTCTCAGTGGCACAGATGACTGAATGGCTCATTATGCAGCTCATTATGCAGCTCTTTGTCTTCTCAGGTGTTAATCACAATGATATTCAGGATAGTTGACGCCTACTCGCATATGACTTTTACCAACAAAAAGTGTCTTAGAAAATGAAAATCAATATATTGTTTTCTGTAAGTGAGTAAACAAGATGATTTTCACATAATTTAGAAAGAAAAATTCTAGGCTACAAGCTCCAGTTCTCAAAAGTCCCGGGAACCAATGTTCTCTATGTGTTTTTTTGCCTTTTTCAAGTGTTTTAACATTTGTAGTTTTTCACTAACCACGCATAATATTTTTTTTCTCAAAAACACAATCATGTACATACATGCATTTTACATATTATTATAGCCCAGTTTGTGCTGTTTACAGTGAGATCAGACTTTACCCATTCAGATATTGATAAGAAACTGAAAAAAGCACAAATGTCAGGGCATGACAAAACTTCTCCAGGCCCCAAAAATACCCTTAGACTCCAGAGGGTTAAACCTTCAGCATTCATTCATCCCTATATAAAAGCTTTACTTCCACTGAACGTCACTGTGAGTACCAAGCAATTGTCGCTGTACCAGAGTATGTGAGCGGAGTGGAGCACTAACAATTTCCCCTCCATGCGCAAAGCATTCAATAATCACTCCGCTCCGGGTTCACCATTTCCCACTCCTCGCTCCACTGATCAGAGGCTACATTTTATCACTAGGCTTGGAAAATCAAAGTTCTGTTCAGAAATTATATTAAACGAAAAATAAATGCATAATACTAGAAGAATAGTTTTAATATGGTTTATTGGACACCTACAATTAGCCCAAGTCCATGTTAAAGGACTGCTTATCTCGCTTAGCATACTGTGCAACGTCTCTCTCTACTATGGCGATGCTGAGGGTAGTTACTTCAGAAACAGAATATGCTGTAACTTTTCAGTTTTTGTACATTCCTGAATGTATGCTTACGATCTGTATGTTATGTGTGAGATTGTGTGCTCTGTCCGTGTGCAGCAATGTAGCAGCACATAAGTTTAGAGCGGAGATTAACAAACTGTACAATTTACAACATGCTTTAACCTCCCGCACTCTTCCATCACCATTTTAAACTTTGTATGTGATCCACATGTCTGTCAAGCTAACTAATTATGTTTAATGCGTGATTTTGCCTTATTTGTGCCCGTGATGGAGTGGTAGCGGAGCGTTCTCTGAGTGTGTGAAAACCTCAACGCTCCAACTTTAAAAAATCTGCTCCAGGCAAAATCATGCCGCTCCACTCCTCGCAACGCTCACAAACTCTGCACTGTACTTCTCCTCTAACAACACCAGAAAATTTGGGATGCTTTTGGATCCGAGATGATTGACTTGTTTTCTTGAGACCAGAGTATGGATTTCCAGAAATCTCTATTTTGTAAATTTTGGCCTTGGAAGAGGTTAAATGAGTTTATTTTGCTTTAGGAAAATTAGGAAAAACTAATCTTGCAAAATGTTATTACATCATAAAATAATGGTGTCTATTTTAATATACTTTAAAATATAATTTATTTCTGTGATGCAAAGCTGAATTTCCATCGGCCATTACTCCAGTACAAAGTGTCACATGATCCTTTAGAAATCATTCTAATATGCTGATTTATTATCATTGCTGGAAACTGTTGTGCTGCCTAATATTTTTTTTTGAACCTGTGAGAATTTTTTCAGGATTCTTTTGATGAATATAAAGTTAAAAAGAAGAGCATTTATTTAAAATAGAAATATTTTCTAACAATAAACACTACTGTTCAAACGTTTAGGGTCAGTAATTTTTTATTCTTTCTTTTTTTTGAAAGAAATGAAAAGAAGTGATAGCAAAGATTTATATTGTTAGAAAATATTTATATTTTGAATAAATACTGTTCTTTTTAACTTTTTATTCGTCAACAAATCCTGAAAAAGTATTGCAGTTTCCAAAAAAAATGTGATTTCTGAAGGATCATGTGACATTTTATACTGACGTAATGGCTGATGGAAATTCTGCTTTGCATCACAGTAATAAATTATATTTTAAAGTACATTAAAATAGAAACCTTTATTTTATATTGTAATAACATTTTGCAAGATTACTGTTTTCTGTATTTTTGATCAAATAAATGCAGCCTTGATGAGCATAAAAGACTTCTTTAAAAACATTACAAGTCTTACTGATCCCAAGCTTTTGAACGACAGTGTATGTGTGAAAAGTATTCTGTTGCAGCATGAAGAAACCACATCCTGTGTTTCCATTAGATGCTGTGCTTGCTTGAGCAACTTCTGTAGCTTATGTATCTATGCATCTCATGTTGCTTTCTGACATCTGACTTGATCTTGTCCTTCCCCTCTACAGGTATTTCCTGACCAGTTTCTATACAAAGTATGACAGGGTCCACTTCATCATCAACACCATTTCCCTGCTCACTGTGCTTGTCCCCAAACTGCCTCAGTTCCACGGGGTCCGTCTCTTTGGAATTAATAAGTACTGACAAGGCTTTGCTCTTCAGCACAAGAGGATGTGTAGGAATTAAAAATAGAGAAATTGAGGGCTTCATCGGATGCTCTGCTGCTTTGTGGACCAAGTTGCTGAATAATCTGCTATGGTATTACTTTTATTGATGTTATTTGTATAATATTCAGAAGATACAAACACATTTGTAGAACCACAAGCAGAATACAGCAAAAGAGGCTCTCTGGATATGTTAGGACCACCTTTATACTATGCTGCGTTATGTATGTCATTTGGAACTGTGTGTTAGATTTCAGTCACTTTGGCAGAAATGCTACATTGATGCAGTGAATCAGATGGGTTAAAAATAAGCTGGTTCATCTCTTCCTATCTGTTTTGGGGGCCTGAGTCGGCACGTTCCAATGTTCCCGACCCCAATGTTCAGCACTTGAGTGTTAAAAAGAGAAAAAAGGTACTTACTGAAGAACGTGTACAAGGCTATTTTTAGCCAAAAGACTGGCTATAATTCCATTGTTGGACGATGTCATCCTGTCCTGATAAAACTTTTGCCAGATCCCTATTTTATGTTTTTAGATTTAAAACAAAACGAGTTGCATTTTATACATGCACAACCTGTTAAAATGTTTTAATCATTTGTTGGTTGCAGTGCTCCATATCTAGTCTTTCACTATTTTATAACATGCACTAATATTGAAGAACAAAAAAAGTTAGTTGCACACATGGGAATTAAAAACCTGTAAGAGTGGTTTCATATGGGGAGAACAGGCACAAGGGAATATTGGATTGGAACTTTTTTCCCCCAAGTCAGAAACTGCAGTCTAACTGTGCACATGACCTTTAGACCTTGAATCTGTCTTGGTGGACACTTGTGTACAGCTACTGCACTTCATGTCCAGGTCTGAGTGAGGATAGATTAAATGGTAATGCAGTTTGCTAAACCTACATAATATTTCTGTGAAGCAACATCAAAATGTGAATAAGATGTGAAAGTGTTTATCATTGTTAACGGACGGTTAATCACAATGTTCACCTTTACCATGTCGGACGGTCTCACAAAGGCAGTAACTGAAGCAACATTTATTATTATTATTATTATCTTTTAATTAGCGATTTAAAGCAAACCTGTCTGTCACAGTACATCTACAGATTTTAGTTTTGACCAAATATGTAGCTACTGCATTTTGCCTTTGTACAGCAGTATGGACTGATGACAGTCCCTGTGATATGCATTTTGCATTTGACAGCACTAAACTGAGCCTAATTTATAATCATTAATAATTATCTTAATTAAAATTATCCTAAAAAGTTATGTTGGAATGATGTATGGTCTGTGACTAACCCTAGTACTTACCAAGCAAGATTCACTAAAGGTTGCTTTGAAAATGACATTGCTTGCCTTTATTGTCTAATACAGCATTTCAGTGTCATTTTTAGTAGCTGTTATTGGTGTCTCTGTCATGCTCAGTGTGGGGTTTGTTTTATTGCTGCCCTCTCTTCAATAGAATAGGTTACTGTCAGAACAATTATGAAACCAGTAATCCTGCATACGTGGAGCAGTGCCTTGTCTAGCAGATCAGTTGACCTTGATATGTTCTTATCTTTGCTTTGTAAATCATATTCTGTGTTTTTTCAACATTTTGT